>NW_008590568.1:0-45102 GCF_000691845.1 Merops nubicus | reverse complement strand
GAGCAGGAAGATTTTGCATCCTTAGCTTTGCACCATACAATAAGTGCACTAGCTAGCATATTGCTGGATGGAAAAAAAAGGAAGAGTCCTTCTTGAGCCTTGCAAATGATCCTTGTATTTGGAGTCAGAAGAATGCATTGTCATTATTTATTTTGCATAGTTACAAAAGCTTACAAGGTTCTGTAAAAATTATCGATTTCACAGTTGATAATTAGGCATCTTCTCACATGTGTCCCCTCCTTTTACTTCTACCAATTTCAGCTTTCCTTCTTTAAATTTTTGCTAACTTCATCATAGTCCTCATAGAGCAAGGAAAATTTGGCAAACCACTTCAAAGCCCTAACTCCAAGAAGCCAGTAAGTAGGTTGCAGTTCTCCCTATATAAGCTGTTCCACATAGCACCAACACCCTGAAGTTCTCCACCTGCAGCTGATCTCAGAGATCTGCTTAGGTGTTGAAGTGCTGGGGTCTAAACCCCAAGCCCTGAATTGAAGTTGGCATATGGATGATGTCCACAACCAGGCAGAGGGTGGTTCTCTAACACCAAGAGGGGTATGCATTGACAACCATGGACGGCATCCTCAGTGGGCAGACAAAACTGCCGTGAGATGCATCACATGGTGAGGATGCTGCAGGTCTACCCACCTCCTCTATATCCTAATAACATGGACAGCACTCATATTTCCATCCATCCATGATGGATGCAGACCTACCTAATGTATACTCAGGGCAGACGATACATCTGTTACTCTATTTATAGTTTACCTGGCCCATAGTCTACCACTGCTGTCTAGTAAAACCTCATTGCCAAAATACCGAGGTAGGTGTTTTTGGGAGGTAACTGAGTTGAGGTACTCAGTTTAGTTTCACTTGTCTATCTGTAAAGCATCTCAGCATTAACCCATGCCACCACCTCGGTACTGAACTGTTTGCATTAAAGTTTCACATATTTAAGCACTTTGCAAGATCATATGTAAATTGTTCAATACGACAGTACATATTTTTTTCACTTTTCTCCTTCTTTGTTCACAAGTTTGGTTTAAAAACATTTCTTTTCCCAATACATTAATGAGACTTCTTTGCTGGCTTACTCTGACCAATTCTCAGATTCTCCTATTTTCCATCAGGGTGCACTTGCAGAATTTAACAGATGTCACTTGAACTAGTGCCTCAAGAGTGCAGAAGCTGCAGTTTCAATAGCCAGCACAACTCAGTGCCATCAGCAGACTATGTAAAGTCTACTTTACAGGCTGGAGTACAATGCAGGGTTCAGGCTAAGCAGTCCAATTTCCATTGCAGAAAGCAATGGCAGAAGTGGGAGGAGAGCCAGGCACCTGGGCTCTTCCTTCACTGGGGTCAAGACACAAAAAGAGACCTCTATATGCTACTGGTTTTGCAAAGCCAATATTAACTCTTCAGTGGCCTGTGCATTTACCCTTGTATTCAGAAGTATTTCTATTTGTCCTCCCTTCCACCCTTATTACCACTGACCTTATCCAAAAGTGAAATCTCAGTGCTATTGATTATACTAATCTAACAATATACTTGCTACTTCAGATGCTACAGAATTACAATTACATATACAGTTTTGTTTTATTTATTAGGTTCATTCAACCATTATCCTGGTGTATATTTTATTTAGACCACCAACCCCTCCTATTGAAGTAAAAATTAGTTAAGTCTTTTCTTTTAGGATATTATCTTTTCCAAAACAAATGTTAATTAGTTACTGTACAAGTTTCAGAAGAGTAGCTGGATTTAAGGAATCATACTCAAGATGTATAAGCTTTTTGGTATTGCAGGTTAGGCTGGAAGATATTTCATTATTATGTTCACTGTTGCATACTTCATATCTGTCACATCATTTATAAAAAGAAAAATTAAAAATAAATATGAGTATTTTCAATGTCTGACTTTCTCCCACCACTCAATTTTTTTTTTTTTTTTTCAAAGATGATGTATGCCAAAGCATAATTGTGGATTTCCTTAAAAATGTAATTAGAGGTCAGGCTTTCAGTATGTTGTTTTACCAATCATCACATACTAGCTACCTGGCTAATTTTTTGGTTATGAATGCTTTATGTCTCTGGAGGTATTTATCCCAAACTCATTACCAAGAGATTCTGATTGAAGCCTTTGTGCTTTGAAAGCACCTGCAGAATTTTTAATCATAAAAAACCAATCAATGACGTGAAGGTTAGTATTATCCATACATTTTACAAGTCTAGCTTTCCACATAATCTTGTTTCAGTTGTAAAAAAGAAATGCCATGTGTGCAAACGATATGTTTTAATCAGTACTTTAGTTTTTCACCAAAGCAGTGGAAGCAATTGCCATAAATAATTTTACATCTGAATCCAAATGGTGCTGAAATAAGCAAAATGACAGATATATCTTATAATTTAAGCTTCTGTGTGATTCATTCACAGGCATACAGAATAACATTTGAAATAATCTGGAGTCCATTTCTATGATTTTAGTTTTACCTTGTTTTCATCATAGTAACATCATAAGCAAACCTACAGCTATTAAAAATAACAGCCCAGATGCTGCTATCATTCGCACCAGCATAACCCAAGTAGCACTGAGAAATCCATAGAAGATCAGTATCAATACTATTGTTCGCATTGCACTTCTGTAGGATTTTGGAGGTCCTGAGTTTCTGTCACTGTAAGGGTTTTTTTTATAATGAAATACCAAAAATTGCTAAACAATTCGAGTGAAAAAAAATTTTTTTTGATACCTCCATCTTCAAGTATTTGGTGCTTATTTCTTAATAGTGCCTGGGAAGAACAAAAGCTTTATAACAGGGTTCTGTCCCTGTTCTGCACATCCCCATGGCAATATATACTGCTTGCCCTTCTTTTTTCCTAATGAACTTATGATCACGTTTTATTCTCTCTGGCATCAAAATCCAGCTCAGGAAGAGGAGCAAAGGCAAATACCCCAGAAGATGGCAGATTTGAGCTTAGCCAACAGCCTTTAAAAAACCCTTCAGAGTCATTCCTCTGCTTTCAGTCTATACCTTTCAACTACACTGCAAACTCTGTATCTAAGGAAATGTGCATTTGCCACCACCAGCAAAATGTACTGGAAGTTTTTCTCGATAAAGGTGACCTGAAATCTGTCAGTTGTTTTGTGTTTTTTTTTTTTTTTTTTTTTTTTTTTTTTTTTTTTTTTCGTTTGTTTGTTTGTTGTTTGCTTGTTTGTTTTAAAGATAAAAAGGCATTTGGAAAAAATTCTAAAACAATGCATTAACCTATTTTACTCTTTGGATGTAAACCACACTCTTATAAAAGAAAATTTTACTGAAACACCTGTTCAAAACCAACAACTATTTGATGCCATTTGCTTTCAGCCATAATTCAAATATGTCTGTTTTAACAGAAGTAGATATAGCAGCTGCATTACTTACAATCAATGGCAAAAAATTCAAAATAAGTATGTATCTTACTGTGATACGCAGTATATATGATGCTCATTCTGTCCTTCTTATTCACAGGGACATTTACACAGGAGCTGATATACAAATAAAAGTAGCAGAATCTGGAGGTTTTGTACTTCTCATTCACTGTGGATATGCGTAAACTTCCCAGACATAATAAATCACTTTGTTCCTTAACTTTGACCAAATGGTGCTACACAGAAAAACTAAACCAGACATGAAGTTAATAAACATATATACTGAATATGCATGAACTAACAACTGCTGCACCATAGTCAATGGTAACAAAACTCTTAGAGTGAAAATGGCACTAAATAACTTCACTTAAAGCAACAGAATGCTACAGGTAGTCTGATATTAGACTTAAAAAAAAATAGAGTTGAAAACTATGCTTAAGCAAAAGCATCTAGGAGATTAGCCACCACTACGTTTGTTTTTTTTGGTTTTGAGTAACTTTATTTTAAAAACCAAAAGCCAGAGCTGGAGATTCATTACTAGTACTGGTTCAATTACACATGTCTGAAGATAAACAAGACAATACGGTATCTTAACATTTAATGAAAGACCCCATTGAGAGTTTGAAGCTGCAAATTATGTTAGAGTCAAATCTGTTTCTCTGTATTTCATTACACAGCTGCTAAACTCTACCTAAAGAAGAAGAAAACTCCTAATTCCATTACCAGGAATGAAAGATTGTGGGAGTGGTGTGAGTAAGTATGCACACTCTACAAGCCAGCAAATAAATATTTCTTTATGACAACCACAAGTTTTGGGATTAATTGCAGCAAACTTAATCTCATATGCAATGAATAAATTCAGAAACACTCACCATGATTCCAGTGAGTAAGCAGACTCCTTTCCCACAGTATGTATTAGGTACCATGTCCCCATAGCCAATTGATAGAAAAGTTATTGAAATCAACCACATTGCTCCAAGGAAGCTGCTAGTAATATCCTGTTGATCATGGTACCTGAAAAGAAAAACAATTTCTTTATTAAGAAAATTTATGTTAAACTTTTGTGTTATCACAAAGAAATCACATTAACTGGTCACACAACCATCCTTATTTTTACAGTCATTCACTCATAAAAACAGCTATAAGGAATTAAATAAAACTCAATTACATCAGCAGTAAAGAAGCAGAAGGTATAACAACAGCGCCAATAGTAAAGATAGTCAGAATGGTTTATAATTCAGTATTCTGTTATTATTATTAAAATAGCAGGAACTTCTTTTTTTTTAATAGAGTCTCTTCATCAGAGGTGCAAGTCCGGCTAATCCTCTGCAGCAGCCTAAGACACCAGTCTCCTATAGTTGCTGCAGTCTGAGGCAAATATGAAAGTCAGGAAAGGATGTGTGGAGAAGCAGACAGCAGACCACATCTCAATCTCCTTGGCCTAAATGCAACTATGTGAATGGAAATCTAATCATGAATGCTCATGTGAACAGTCATGTGAATGCTGACACAAACAACCCATGATATTCCTTCTCCTTCAATGTGTTCAAGACAAAGAAAAGTATGCCATTTTATGTCTCATCATCAAAAGATCTTCACCTTAAATATAGCAAAATGTACCTTCTGTTTTGTCAGCTATTAAGTATAATTTCCTGATGTGCCATTTATTGTCTTAGTTTTGATATTCTAGTGGAATATGTTCATTTTCTGCTTTAAAGAAAACAAGTTTGGATGAATAATTTAGCCTTCATGTGACATATATACCTATTCAACTGGGAAGCTATAAGGACAAATTTTAGGGCTAAAACCTGTTGTCACCAGTCACTCTAGGGTGGAAAAATGCCTAACAGCCTAACATAAGTGGAATTTTGCTCCCCAGAGAGCTCTGCAACAGAGACTATCTGTGACAGACACTGCAGCCTCAAGGTTTCAATAACCCCTGTGGCTGTTGTGAAGCTTTAGGTTAGCTATCTACGCTGTCAAACCCTTCAGGGTTTTATTTTAACCAGTCCCTAAATCTGTGTTTCACAGTGCATCACAGAGGGTCATTAGGGAATTAGCTCACAAATCTGTAAGCAGCCTGCTTTCCACCACTGAAATAATTGTTTCTGTTTTCTTCCTTTCTGGACGTCAGTCTTCATGACGGAGTAGGAATGTAAAGTGAGCACAAGGACATGCTCAGGAAATTCCCTGCTCTCTCATTTGCAAGATATTCACTGTAAATGTCTGAAAAATTACTTTTCAAAGTCCCATCTATGCCCTGATGGTTACAACAACTTAAAATCTCTGACTGCAAGAGACTACAGCAATCACAACAAACAAGATTGCTCCACATTTCTCCTGTATTCCTTCCTCTCCTGGTGTTAGTGTTGTCTTCCTATGTACTTTATACAAGCTTCCAAAGGTTTTTTTTGTTCTGCTCCTAGAACAAAACAACCCACATTTGAAGCTCCTAAGGATGACAGTGACACAAACAGTGATAATCACAACAGCAACTGGAGTCGTATAAAAGACAGCAAACTTGAATTAACTTAGGACCACAGAGCTCTGCACAACAAAAAGAGATCTGATACTGTTTGTTGTTTTTTTTTTTTTTTTCCCAGTCTGCACTAAATGTAACGAATTTTAGACTCCACTTAACAAACTTAGCAAATAATGACAGTGAAATATATGGATGCAGGGAGAGAGGCATATTTATCCCAGCCAGAAGGCAAGAAGGAAGCCTATGCATAACGCAAGTCCCTCCAGAGTATCACGTAAGTGATATAACCCACAGATTATGTGAACAAGCTTCACAGAAGGGTGCTAAAGCCACAACACAGTTTCTAAGGCTAGCAAGCCAGCTAAACACCAATAAATGCTTAAACAAATATTCCAAATACATTTCCTTAATGCTCCTCTTTGGACTTTGAACTTGGCCGTTTCCATACTTCGGACAGAAAATATTTTTCCTATGAAGATGAAAATGCAATGCAAAGCTTTTGATTTTTTTCCTACATTTTTTCCAAATTTCCATCCTTACAAAATTTCAGCCCTACGTGGTAGTGATTATAAAAATCTTGCTATGACTGAAACCAGACTATTCAAATAAAACACATTAAGTTCCTGAAACACCTGTTTCACATAAAAAATGCCAAACCCTCTCTATTAAGCCTGGAACAATACAGATGAAAGATAATGGCATCTTTAGCCACTTATCCTCTTTTGCCCCTGCCATAAAACACACAAGCCAATGTACACGTAGATCATTTAACAACGGTGACACAAGGTTAAATTTTAAAAAGTACAACAGTAGTTTTTCAAGTTTCATTAGAGACATGGATCTTAATTAGTAAGGTCCCCTAAATGAAATGTTCTTTAAAGACCTCTGCATCCATATTTAGTAGCACACTCCAACTCCTGTTCAAATGTTTTAACTTGTTATCTCAGCGCTCTTGTATTTCCTACACTGAGTATTTCACCTGGTTGTGATTCTAAGGCTAGAGTTCAGCAATCAAAGGAGCATACTTCATTTAAAAATCATCATCAATCCTTAGGACTTTACTGTGACTAAGAAACAAAGGATATTATGTACCCTCTCCATGGGCTCAACTGCTCAAGCATGGCAAATCATAGAAATTACAAGGCAAATCATTGAAATTACAATCTAATTTCTTCTTTCAACAAAAATAAAAACTATTTTTCTCTTACAGCTGAACAGGGAAAGCTGAAAGAATGACTTCTCAAGTTAAAAATCTGTAAGTAAAATGGAGACAATCTAAAAGATAAGGGTTCCTGTTATAGTAATCCCATTATGTCTATATCAGTTTTATAAAAAGGTGGATTGGCTGTGTCTTGTGTTTTGTTTTGTTTTGTTTTGTTTTTTTTTTTTTTTTTTTTGTTTTTTTTTTTTTTTTTTTTTTTTGGTTTTGGTTTTGGTTTTGGTTTTGGTTTTGTTTTTGCTTGTTTTGTTTCATTTTTGTTTTGTTTCTTTTTTTGGTTGGTTGGTTTGGTTTGGTTTTTCTTTTCCCAATCTCACAATTTTTGAGTGTCTGTGGTTAGTAATTCTGATACATGCCTATACCCTTTTGATTTTCAAAAGATTGCAGATGTGTACTTCCAAATGCTCTGCTATTTATCTGCTAAGCACCACCACCGCTTGGGTTTCGAGGCTGAACAAGCAAGGCCAGGGGAGTCTTTGGCTAACCTGCGTCCACAGTCAGGTAGTAAATTATTATATCTACACCAAAACAGGAAAAGCAACTTTTAAAGAAGTAGGAATTAGAACATCTTATTTGTACAACTATGTAAAAATGAGCACTAAACGCTCATTTATTTGAGAAGGGGGAAAGAAACCTACTCATTGCCTTGCCGTTTTGACTTATTTTCAAAGTTACCACAGCCCTAAAGATTGAACTTCTGCTTTTATGCAGGAAACAGTAAAACGAAGACAGCAAGAAGTTATCTCATGTTTTTCCATCAGTGCACCCCTAATGTGTTGCACTCAAGTCACCAGAAGACCTGAGAAAAGTCATTCCCATCACTGTATTTTTCACTTCACTATTGAGACTACGTCCAGCAGAGCCAATTGCAGTGGATGTTATAGTGAGGAGAAAAGCTACCCATATGAACAGCTGGAGCTGAACTGTCTTGCTCAGTCAGTCACCATCAGCTACTACAAACATCACTTTCCAGCTAGATGGTGAAAGACAGCTTGGATGTAACACACTCCAGAATTCAACTGCAGTTTTCCTAAACTAACCATTCAGTCTGAATCTCAGACCTCTGAAATCCGACAGAAAAATGCTGTACCATGAACAGCTCAGAAATCCAAAAGCTCAGGAGGTAAAGAAAAATAAACAAAGATTTCCTTCCAGTGACAAAACTGAAGGAGTAAAATGACACAAAGCAAAATGCAACAAGTCATTTGCAACCAAATTCAAAACATAAGCTTTTTGTCATTAATCTTCATTTGATAAAGTGTTTTATTTTTTATAAGAATTTTGATTTTTTAAAATTCTAATAACGACCAAAATATTTCTTTAAATATTTAAAGCCCACTATTTTTAGTCAATAAAAACTTGCACTGGAAACAGTGAGCCACTTGAAGATAAAAACTAGCATTTAATTGTGTTAAAACTGCAGCTATGAACCATTTGAGTTTTTGGATCACATCCAGCCTCATGCAGCAGCAGAAAAGCTCTGTATTCCCCCGGGGTAGGAAAATCCTTGGCTGAAGCCACACATGCATAAGTATTACTTATTACTTTTTCCCTCCTTTTCTAATAACGAATCTGCCATCAGGCAGGTAGTGCTGCAGCTGGAACGTACTACTCACCAGGCAATCCTCATCCCGTGAAACATCACTATGCAGTTCTTACCAACCAGCACATATAAGTTCTGAAACTACTTTAATTTAAACCAAAAATAGATGAATTATTAGAGTTGCGCAAAAATAGCATGGCTCATTTCTTTCCCAAGCCAAACTCAGTGGGAGTTTTACTATTCATTTCAGGAAGACACAAATATATTCGTCAGCTGGCAATACTGCAGTGGCTCAGGTTGTCAAAGCGATATTTCAGATTCTTTATCAAACAGCAATGCTTTTCTTCTAGTTTCATTATTGGTATTGTGATTTTCAGTACTGCTTTCCTTCAAACCTACTTTCACCTTTGATTACATTTCATTTAACTCGTAAAACATCTGCTTTTTAGGTGCACACGTTTATCATTCATTGATGTCTGGACATCTAAGACATAGTCATCTTAAAAAGCGAAGAAGAAATCAAGAATAACATTAAGCTTGACAACTGGCACAGTAAGTCACATTTAGCACTTCATTTAGTTTATCTTGCCTACAAGAACAGCCTCTGTCAACTTCGCCATCTTTGGTTTTGCTTTCTTGAACAAGTCAAGGAAAGAACTAAAAAATGGTTGATAAGATGGTCCTTTTCACTGGGAAGAAAATGGCCTCATTTTACCATAATAATGAAGAAATTCATGGCCTGCACTACAATGGCAAGCCAGGCTGAGTTTAGTCTAGTGAAACCTTAAAAACTTTCAGGCTAGTAACAGCAGGAAATAGGCGCAGCCCATTAAATCAGAGACTTCTCAACACTGTTGAGACAGTGATTGATCTAACCAGCTACTCAAGCTCTCCCACAATATTAAGCCATTCTGTAACTGTCTTCGTAGTCTTAGATAGTACATACTATCAGCTTTTTAGCTGTTAATATAGCATTGATAAAGACAGATCTTTTCATTCTTTCTCACTTCATCCTGTCTAAAAGAAAAAAGAAAAAAAAAAGAAAACCACAATGATACTTAAAAAGAATGGTGGGGCTGACTCTTAATGAAGTCCACGGAAAAAAATCTGCCTGCCTTAGTGGGTTTAGGATCAGAATGACACTTGAAAAGTGCATGCCACTTCTTGCCTTTTTTCTAGTGTCTATGTTGACATCCTCCAAATATTCATGAATAGCAGCACTCTTGTCACAAGAAAAATGCTTCTGCAAAAAAGTGCAAAACACCACAGCAAATGTCTGGATTTCATACAGACAAAGTGCACATCATCAGCAGTTCTGAACCCAAGCCAAAGTAATGGATGTGAGTAAGGTGTTTGGATTCTTTTTACAGGGGTCAAAACATTAATGATTTTTCTCTTGTCTATTTTTGGATGATTTATGGAAAACTAATAAATCCAACTGAGAAATATATATTACATAAGGAGTATACATTGCCTAAAATGGATGGAAAAAATAATCTAAAAAAAAACCCAGAAGGACAGAGGAGAGAGAGAAATCACTGCAAAAACTTAAGGTGAGATTGCCTGTTTTCAGAAATTTTCTTATTATTCCTAAATATAAATTGTAGTTTAAACTAAGTGTGAAGACACAAAATTATTTAAACTCCCATCTGCTGTCAGATATTTACCTCTCAACGCCTGGGCACCAAGTAATCTGGCAGTAGACAGTCTTCTTTCGGATAGATCTAGCTTCCTTATGCTATGGAGCAGCCTCAAGGATTCAGCTTTTCCCACCTCTATTTACATTTGTTTACATTCAGTGTTATTCCATCCCGAACAAAAATAATTTTCATGTTTCCCAGGTTTGCCTTCGTATTTTAAAAATTCACCTCTATAGCCTTTCCCAACTTCTCCATACATGTCCAGACTGTGCTGAAAGGCTAAGCACGCGTCACAGTGCGCAAGTGGTAAGAGTCAAACTCAGGCTCTAATGGTTGTTGTTAGCTGCTGGATCAAGAGTAGCTATCAGCACCAAAACACTAAGGTTTGGAACAGTCTTTTTTCGTGAACTTTGACATGCATATTACTGTGCACTCCATAATTCCATGATCATAGGCTACTTTTTAGCCTTCACAAAAACATGCTAGTACCCTTTTCAATACAAAGTACAGCTCTGTTCCAGGGATGGACAACCATAATACAAAATACTTTACTGTCGTAATATTTTCTGCCTCATTCTTTTGGAAATGAAAAACAACATTTTAATTTATGATAGCTCTCTGACAGTCACCCTGCGTGAAGTTCATAATCTTTTTTACAGTTTATCATTATTTTGGTGGTCTTCAACTTCTGAGCTTTCATCTCTGCACTTCACAGTTTGATTAGCCTCCAATTAAAAGCTCCAATTCAAAATCAATGAACTCTAAGTCCTCTACAATGACACATACGTTTAAAAATAAATATCTTAAATTAGACATAGAAAAGTTGCATAGCATCAAAATTCTTCAGTTTGCCAAAAATAGCAGCATGTCCTGTAGCAGCAAAATAGCCATTTAAATGCCTCCGTATCCATATGTAAAGCAACATGGATGGAAAAATTCTTAGGGAACAAATAACCAATCAGGCTTCCCACAAGGCACAGGGAAAAGAGTTGCTGATACTCTTCTTTTACTTTAGCAGCTGAATGATGTGAGCATTCAGCATGGGGAGCAAACATGCTTTAAGTTTGTTCTCAACCACAAAGCTGATTCACATCAACATCCTCATCTCACTGCCCTATCTGTTAGGATGCAGATTGTGAAATTTATCTCAGAATATCATTTTAAAGCTATTTCAACTGTAAATTAAACTCAAAATTGAGAGAACCTCAAAGGTTTAAGACAGGAGCTGGAGAAGGGAACACGTCCATTCCTGTCCCTGAAAAATCACTCTTTTGAGTAAACAATAGCTCTTCTTTCAAAGCAAAATTGAACAAGTAATACAGAAAGTACTGAGACTGCAAACATGTTGACTAATAGAAACAAACCCCAAAATATCCAACAGTTCCTCTTTCTATAGTTCTCTATATTCCCTTTATTAGATGAGGTTCAGTAAAAGAACTTACTATAAATACACTGTTAAAAGAATATTATAGTGTATGAATATAAAAGCAATATACTGAAGTGACATATGCAAGCTTGAGGGATAATTAATTTTCACCAGTACACTTTGCAACCTTATTTTAAAGGATATAGATATGCATGTTTATTTCCTTTCTGCAGCCATATTTTGTTTACACAGTATAATCTTTGAATCTGTCACTACTGTAAGAATTAATGTTATTTTTAATTTTTACTTTAGTGTTTCAAAGTCTCTAATAACATTGGTTAAAGCTGTGTTATGACAGAAATACAAATCATTCAAAACCAAAGAGTTTCTTAATGACTTCTACTGTGAATCACTCATTATATTGACTAGAAACTCATTGCCTTCTAAAATTTTTCCCTATCTTGCATTTTGCATTTTCTCTGGAGATATTGTTACTATTGTACACACAAGCCTCCCTCAGTAGGAGGAAGGGTTTGTATTTTGTTCTCTTTTTTTTTTTGAGATCATCAGAAGCAACTGATGTCTAAAGAATCTGAAGTAATTTGCTGAAGAAAAACTTCAGAAATAGAAGTTTTAGAAATGAGAAACAGAATTAACCATTATGCACTTAAAATTAATCCCACCTTTTATTTCTGGCATGAAATGGCAGAACTAGGTTAAAGTTAGTCTTTTCTCATGTATGTGGAAAAAGGAAGGAGCAAAGAGGCAGGGGGAAATTATACAGCAAAGATGATGCTGATTTCTCAGAGAAGACTTTTTGACAAACTGAACACTCTGAAGGATTTTTCTGTCATGGAACTAGTTTCATTTATCATCAAGCAAATTCTTACTTTTTAATGTCTTGGTTTTCTATGGTAGAGGTTGATATACTGCCTCTCATAAAAATTAATCAAAAACAAGCTCACAGCTACAAAACTGGGTCTTTTTGCTCTAAATTTCATGAGAATATCAATGGTTTTACCAAAATATGCTTATTGTCTAATGTAAAGAACACTGGAAACAGATGATTAAAAAAAACCCGTCCTCTCCCTCCCCCTCCCTGCCAAAAGAAAAGACCAGGCCAATTGCATTTGCCTTAGAAACAGAAACCAAAGTAACCTACAGATTCATCGAAATATATGTTCTGAATAAACTGGCAAATAAAATTGGTTCATATAGCATATCACCTTACAAGAAAGCATTTTACAAAATCTAGGCAGCTCGGTTTTAAAACTAACTTTAGATCAGAGTGGAAGCCTGTGGTCAGTGGAAAAAAAATCAACTGACTGCCTCAGATTTGAGACTAGGCTCACACCCTGTATCATGAACACTGCTGGAGCCATATGGTTAATGTAAATCAAGCTAAACTGTACTTATTCCTTGAATATATTTTAATTTCCTCTACGAAAAGGGAAGGCTGTATTGAGTTTAGCTTCTGTAAGTCACACTGCTTGAAACTAGACAGATTTTACTGAATATTTATAAAGACAATTCCAAACCCCAAGTCTGTGTATTTTTGAGAGTCATCTGAAAGTTGTGCCAGATTTCACTAACAGTTTGTTAGTGATGTGCTGGGGACAGTTAGTACATTTCTTATTATGAAACATAAAGAAGTATAAAAACTTAACTATATATTGCTATATAGTAAATGAAACAAGGAAAGCACTTGTAACATAAATATTTTCCACTTGCATTTGTGTGAAACCTCAGCATGAGGTTGCCAGTATTTGGAAAAAAAAAAAAAAAAAGTGTTCTCCCTTTTTTACTTCTGTTCTTTTCATCAAACTGATCAGAAGGCTAAGAAAATACTTTATGGTGAATTTTTGTGATTAATCAAGACATGTTCAGGGACTGTGAAAGGTTATCTGTACAGAAGAATTTTTGTGTCTCTCCAAAACGTGTCTTACAGTGGAGTGAGTGCATACATGGCTCTATTATGGGATGGACTTATGCCACAAGTCTTCAAGGCAAATATAAGTTCAGAAAATACCATGGTTTCAAATAGGGTGTCAGAAATATAATACAGCTGTACCCCGTGCTTAACTCTGGTGATGATAATAAAGGAATATCAACCTCACATGCTACACAGATCTGTGCGGTGCCAAATTTGAAGACAGAAGTATTGTTCAGCTAAATACACCCAAAAGGAGAAGGCTTAAGAGAACTTCCCCATGTTACAAATCATGCCAGATGCTTATGGTTTTTTTTGTTCTGTTTTAAAACCTGGCACTTTGCTGTCAAATTCTTTAATACTGGGAGTGTGAGACTGTAAGAAGTCTCACTCTTCTACTTTCTTCCCTACTTTGTCATTAAAAAGGAGCATAAAAATTGGCTTTTTGGTTTTGAAAATTTGGATTTTCAAGTTCATTTGTTATTTGCTTTCAGAGCAGAATAACTTTTGTAGGGCTAATCTTCATTTTAATGACAACCATGAATCAAAAAAAGAAAAGAAGAAAAAATAAAAAATATTTTCCAGTATTTTCTCTAAATATCATGCACATGAGAGAGTTCTTTCAACTGTCAAATTCTTTTTACTAAGACCATTTTGTTGTCTGATATCTGAGCGTGCATTCAAGATTTTCTGACTTTTCTTTTCTATTGACTTTAGTGAAGCATTGAAAAAAGGAATTAAATTCCGTGCTCCGAAGGAACTCAAGCAGGTGCCACTTTTAGCAAGAAAGAGCAGTTACATCTTGTCACTGTGTTGTAGCAGAGGGGTGAAATCTGGGTGGAGTGGTCACTAAACTTACCTTTCGCCCTATCTACACTTACAGCATGTGTCTTGCAGTTCTCATCTTGAACATGTTGGGAAAATCCTGTTTGCAACTATACTGGCTTGATATGAAGACTAGATTTAATTTCAACTGTTACTAATTATTCATTCTTCAGACTGTGGAATGTTTCATAAAGGCTGTCAACATAACTAGTATTAAACTGCAAGAAAGAGTATGAGCACGAAGATGAAATGTTAAAAAAACCTTCCAATATAATTTACAGTGCTCTTGGCTCCAGAAACGAGTTCACTGATAGGACAAACACAGGGAAGCATATATCTATTATCAGGTCTAGTTCCAGTGAGAAGAACTAATCCACCTCCTTTCACCTATTGGCAGAAATGGCCTTCTGCAAGACTTTACAGATACAACAAAAAACAAATCTGATTGAAAAAAAAGTTTAAAATCACAGACATTTGTAAAACTCCAGGTGTTACTGCAGACCTACAACTTTTCTGCTAGTTTAACAGTTTCAGCTGTCCTGCTTCATAAAAAAAAATCTGATGTTATGTTTTCAAAGCAACACGAAGGATAACAGTAGGAGACTATTTGGGGTGGCTGCCCCTCGTTTTAAATGAGGAATTATCAGCAGCTTACATGGCAAAGGCAACTTATTCCATTAGCAAAAGTCCATGATATTAAAGAATAACAAGTCAGAGATACTCAGCAGAAGATGTTTGGTTTGGAAGAGGAAGAAGAGGCCTAGAAACTGAACCAAAGATGTGTGTCTCATTCTAGTGCAGTTTGGACCACTTTATACCTATGTCGTATTCTGCAGCTACAAAACATTCATTATAAATATTTATAAACAAGGCATAGTTAACACATACTGAACAATTTTCCTATAAGTGTTCAACTACATTTGAGTGTTGCCCTTTATAGAATTCAAGAAAAGATATAAGTAAAAGTAAAATTATCTTCCATCTTGGGTTTCTCTAGATTGCAGCTTTTGAGTTCAAGAAATTTTGTCATAAATGCTCTGTAAGGAAAGAGGACAAAGACTTCCAACTATACAGATTAAAAATCCCTGGAAAATACATAAGATCTATAGTCTTGCTTTCCCATGCCACCAAGCTTCAGTCAATTTCTCCTTCAGGTTCACGAGCTGTGACCGAAGAGAAGTAGGTGTGGAGCTTTCTACAGCTACACAGGCCTTTATAGCCTGTATTTTCTGAATATCCTTTCCCAAAATGTGAGAAAGCAAAAAGTAAGCATTAACAGCATTTCCTTCAGATTCACATCCCTCCCCATTCATGGATTAATAAGGCTTTTTGCTGTGTAAGTCCAAACCTTTTTATTATTCATTCTAAGGACACCACACCAAACAGTAGCAGTAAACGTACTTCTCTGCACAGAAAAGACACAAAGACCTTAAGTGACTTTGTTCAAGGTCACAAAAGAAGTGTGGGATGGGTCCTCCATTTCATACTTTAACAAAGAGAGTACCTTGTTTATCTTTAAATAATGGCATTTTCCTCTAAAAATTTCCACTTTTTAGTTATTTTTAAAATACCTGTATACATTTAGCATACTTGTGTTGACATACTAAAACCTTCCAATCAATTTTCTATACTACCAACAACATTACTGCTGATTACATAATAGCAAAGTATTACGGTTATCTTATTGAAACCTCGTTAACATTATTTTAGTTTAAACCTATATTTTCCTTTGAGAGAAAGTGAAAATTAACTGATAGAACATGAACGTGTAGTTCCTGGTACAGATTGTCGTGTCTCCATCAGACACCAGAACATAAGGCCTGCATTTCCTGATTATCTGTGCTAGATCTCATTTTCCAGAAATCAAGAGAAATCATACTCCTTGCCATCAGAAATACAATCATTGAAGGACAGCAGTGTCCTGTGTCGGTACACTGACTGCGTCAGCAGGTCTTCTGCCTCCCAGCACACAAAGAACAAGGAAAGCAACTGATGTGATCTGCCTGTAAGAAGACTCAACTGTTTGAGCAAATGCACTATAAAATCAATATTATCAAGAATTACCACACACAACTTTTGTTAAACTCTGGTAGGCTTGGAAAGGTAAGAAAATTAATGCTGCAAGTATTACTGAGAGCTGACAAGCACCTTTGGTGGTAAATTAACTAGGTGTGACATGCAATTTGCTTTCGAATACCTTGCAGAGAATCTACTGTGAAAGACTGCAATTTAACACCAAAGTTTAAGCAGTCAAGGTTACAATTTTAGAAGCTCATTTGTCTGAAGGTGTATGATAATTTTCTGAAAAGATGAATGATTAAAAACGGAGTCAAAAATAAAAGACATCTGGGCATGAATGCCTGATCTAAGTTTCACTGTTAATTTCAGTCAGTGTTGCATCTCTGTGATTCGAGACTGTGGGAAGCTTTGCAGGTTACATCTACTGCATTCTTTTAAAGTATAAAATAACATGAAATCACCTCCAACTTAAGGAATTAGAACATCAGGTATCTTCCTTCTGAAACTCAGAGAAGAGATAAACTGTTTTTATTAGAAGACTATTACTTAGTGTAAATTAGTGTAAGGTCATTTCCCACATACACTATTGCATGCCCAGAAATATGCAGTCCAGCCCCTGGACTGACACTAAGGTCAGAAAGGAAAACATTCTGGACAATTGTCAGGCCAAGCCAACTAAACTAAGGGTCTACACATCCAACAAAATTAGGTTATTTGGTCACAATAAAGAGTTATCTACAGGCCTGTCAGCCCGACCCCGGTACTGGGGAAGATTACAGTTCATCTTGGGGGTGATCATGCGGCAAGTGTGGGACAGCAATGGAATCAAGTCCTGCCAACATGGGTTCATGAAGGGCAAGTCCTGTTTGACCAACCTCATCTCCTTCTATGATCCTATGACCCATCTAGTAGATGAGGGAAAAGCTGTGGAGGTTGTCTACCTAAACATCAGTAAGGCCTTTGAGAGCATCTCCCACAGCATTCTGCTGGAGAAGCTGGTGGCTCATAGCCTAGACAGGTGGAATCTTTGTTGGGTTGAAAACTGGCTGGATGGCCAAGCCCAGAGAGTTGTGGTGAGTGCAGTTAAATCATGTTGGTGACCTGCCACAAGCGGTGTCCCTCAGGGCTTGGTTTTGGGACCAATCTTGTTTAATGCCTTTAACAATGACCTGGATGAGGTCATCAAATGCACCCTCAGTAAATTTGCAGATGACACAAAATTAAGTGTGAGTGTTGATCTGCCGGAGGGTAGGAAGGCTCTGCAGAGGGATCTGGACAGGATAGAGCAATGGGCTGAGGTCAGTTGTAGGAGGTTTAACAAGGCCAAGTGCAGGGTCCTGCACTTGGGTCATGACAACCCCAGGCAATGCTCCAGGCTTGGGGAGCAGTGGCTGGAAACTTCCTGGCAGAAAAGGGCCTGGAGGTGGTGGACAGCTGACTGAACATGAGCCAGCAGTGTGCCCAGGTGGCCAAGAAGATGAATGGCGTCCTGGCCTGTATCAGAAACGGTGTGACCAGCAGGAGCAGGGAGGTGTTCGTGCCCCTGGATTCGGCACTGGTGAGACCACACCTTGAGTGCTGTGTCCAGTTTTGGACACCACAGGATAATAAGGACATGCAGGAGCTGGAGCGGGTGCAGAGAAGGGCAACGAGGCTGGTGAGAGGGATGGAAACCATGCCTTACTAAGACCAGCTGAGGCAACTGGGGTTGTTTAGTCTGGAGGAGACTGAAAGGAGACCTTATTGCTTTCTACAGCTACCTAAAAGGAGTTTGTAGTGAGGCTGGTGTCGGTCTCCCAAATTATTAATGATAGGCTGAGAGGAAATGGCCTCAAGCTGCACCAGGACAGGTTTCTATTTGATATTAGGAAGAATTTCTTCACTGAGAGAGTGGTTAGACACTGGAATGGGCTGCCCAGGGAGATGGTGGAGTCATCATCTCTGGAGGTGTTCAAAAACTGAGCAGATGTAGCACATGACACTATGGACTAGTGGTTAGGGAAATGTTGGGAGGAAGGTCGGACTTGATGATCCTGGAGGTCCTTTCAACCATGATGATTCTATGTTTCTAATGCAGCGGCTGAAGGAGACGGGACAAAGATTAATGTCATCCCTTTGTAACTACCAAAAGCAAGCCTGAAGCAGCACATTGATGGTGTGCTTGCCAAACAGCACCTGCACCAGCATAAACTTCACATTCTCCCTCAAACCCAGGAATTGCTGTGCAATGTTTTATAAAATCATGTTTAAGTTTTCCCCTTGGATGTACCATAGCCAAATACTGAATTCAAAACAAAGCCATTGATCCTTCTAACATAACTGATGATTAAACAAAATACTTTCCATGCTCTTCCATACTTTTCTCCAGAGCTGGACCAAGGGACCAGCTTCTCCTCTTTAGATATCATGTCCTATATCCAGCCTATACCTCCTAGAGAGGTAGCAGCTGTAGAAAACAACCCAAAAAAGGAAAGTACGCTCAGCCAAAATCCTCCTCTCCCCTCAATCATCATGAAGCTGCAATGGGACTAAAATATTTTTTCTCTTCATCAAATTCTTCTGTTTGACACTAACACAGTCAGCTACATCAACAATGTCTTTTGACGTCTTCTTGTTTCATTTCAAAAACATCCAGACTGCTAATGAGATGGCTAATATGCATCAAACTAAGGTCAGAAAAGAATTACTGCCTCATAGTCCTTTTTGCAAGAAAAGACAAGATACTTCTGCTAGGTGTTTTTTAATTATTATCTCCTGTGTTTATGAAAAGGTCATAGACTTTAGAGAAAAAAATTAGGTATTAGCTTCAGTCTTATAAAGAAATTACACTCCCACATCACAGAGCTGTTAACTCCCAGATAATTTAGCACCCATTAATCAATCTGTATGCATTCCTAAACACAGATTTTCATGGATCAAGCTGACTTAGCTTAGGAGAGCATGACATCACCAGCTCACAGCTTGAACCTGCATATTTTTTCACAGAGAAACCTCAAACTTTTAAAGATTGTCTGTCATATCTCTACTTAACTGTTTGCTCTACTGTGCAATAACCAGAAGCACATTACTTTAAAACTGTGTCTTTGACCAACATCTTCGTTGGTCTGCTATTCATCCCAAGAAAGAAATATGCAGCCAAAGACACTAGGAAGAAATAAAATGGAAGTTGAGCTACTATGCACAAGCAGATAGAGGCAATTGCTTAATATTCTAGAAAAAAATGTGTTCCAAAACGTATATGCATAAGCTAGTAGTGCCTAGTGTCATTATCACTAAATTTTATTCTAACTTGAAAGAACTACTCCCCCTCTGCTTGAGAGTATGGTTAGTCGCTCAAGGATTCAGGAGATAAAATCCCAGCAAGGAAAGGTATAAATTCCTAATGGGTAAAAAAAAAAAACAAAACAGGTGGCCAGTCAGGCTGGTTGGTCTGGCTGTAGCTGGGGAGGATCCTCCATCCATCGGTGTGAGCCACGCAGCAAGAGCTGGCAATGCAGCGGCACAAAGGAGTGTCCCCGGGAGCTGTGGAGGCCAGACCTTCACTGCCTACCTCATGCCTGCCCAGCCACCAAAGGCTCGTCTTGTGTCTTACTCGAGATCCTAATGCTTAATCTAGTAGTTCACTAAATTCCAGCCAGCTTTCAAATGCAATAGTAAGTAATCATTTCTTTGTGCTTTAAAGCTTTGCATATCCTGCTTGCAGTGTCTCTTTGTGCCTGATGAAGATGCCCAAGTAATCTGTCCCAAAAGAGGTTCACAGCATTATAGGCACGGAAATCAAAGCATAGCTGTAGTAAGTGAAAAACCCTAGATTGCAGAGATGGCTCTGTAAAAGATAGGTTTTAGTATCCTGATCTTCTTACACAAAACTCTGATCTTTGAAAGAGTAGGTTTACTTGTTCAGTTCACAAAACTCAAAATTCCTAGGTTTTAAAATCCCTTCTCCTTTGTACTTCAAAGCTACCTAGAATGCAAAATATTTTTAATGCATCCTGACCAATGAGACAAAACAAATGTTATATAACTAAATTTGTATCTACTGAAGTTCACAATTATTAAGATTATTCTTTAACATGATTGCAGAGTGCTCTCTGCAATCATTGTAACAAAGTAAGCAGTGGTGAACTTATACCACTGTACTCCAAAGACTGGGGGACAAACTGGCAGTCCTGGCATGGCCAAAATATGAATCCCATTCAGTTTATGTTAAGTGAATCATTTGTTTACTCTTTTAGGTGATCATGATTATCACAGAAGACTACCTTAGCATTAATATAAAAAAAAAATCTTCTGTCCTATAGCTAGATCTTTAACCAGTCTATTGTTTCTTATGTGTTACAATATATTTTATTGTTTCAAAGACAGCATATACCTTTTTTAACAGCTAATTTCATGTTGCAAGTAATCTTTTGCAAGTCAAAGTTATTTGTAAATATCTAGTGAATTAATGGAATAAAGATATATTCTAAAAACAACAACCCCCCCAAAAAACAGCTGTTTTATTTCCAGTTATTGCCAGACATTTTTCTCTCTTTCTCTAACACAAATATGCACTGAGATATATATTCTGAAGTGATAACATTGCTTTTCATGCACACTGATGTCAGTAACAGTGGTTGCACATTTTTTCACTAGCATTGCAAAACCTATTTTCAGACCAGTACATAACTTCTTACAACTGGCTGTTGTTTGTACCCAAGGAAAAAACAGAGTTATCAACAACTTGGCATGATTTGCATGATTACACAGCCAGGATGCAATCATTTTAGCTTCATCCTTCCCCTTGAAGTCAATGCAAGTTCACTGGCTTCCAGATTGTGCATCATGTTCCAAACCAGGCTGCAGCCCCATGGCAGTGACACAATCTATTACTCTTTGTGCTCTTATTTTATTCAGGTAGCTGCTACTCTGGGACATCTGGAGTACTTTTTACCCCTCCTGTGCTGCGTAGGGACATGGTTTAGTGGTGAACTGGCAGTTCTGTTCTAACTTGATGATCCTGAAGGTATCTTCCAACCAGATTGATTCTATGATTCATTCCACCCTCCCAGTGATCAGGGACTCATCTCTTGCTGTCAAGCTTGGCATCCGAAGATACACTTCGGCTCTGCGTCACAGATGCCATAAATGAAAGTATTGTACAGAGACTCCAGTTTTGTGCTAGGTCATTCCAACCCAGTTTGATGTTTGTTGGCAGCATAGTGCTATGCACAGTGCTTGCACACATCTACTAGGAGTACAGTTGACTCGCCCTACTAGACAGTGGATTTTAAGGCCTCATCCCCTGACTGATGAGAACATAGCTTCCTCTCTGCAAGTGAGACTACAGAGCCTCTCACCTCAGCCTTCTCTACTTTGGGCAGCAAGCCTCTGCAGGGAAAACAAGCCAGATAGCATGGCATTACTCCTGTCTGGGAGTGCTCTCAACACAAGCTGTCAGTATGCTCATCATCGATCTGAATACTGAATAGTTCTGAAAAATATTTTACTATTTTACTACTGAAAAATATTTCAGTATCTGAAAACTGAATAGGTCAACTTAAACTGCTATATCTACACATGAAGACGTTCATCTTCTACTGAACACCACCAGTTTTCAGAATTGTTTAACTCTGTTTTTCCCTCACTAGAAATTATCATATTTATTAGTACTGAAATAACATATATACACACCATAGATACCATATACACATATATATTCTTGGATACCACTTTGCAAAGCCGTGTGCAAACACAGGACAAAGACAGCTCCTGATCCAGATGCTTGCAATTTAAATAATCTGAGATACTTGTCCAATTTGCATTGCACTGATAGCTTCTGTTTTCCATTAAAGTACTTCAATTCAGTGAACTACTCCTGTGGAAACCCATAGGATTTGTGCCAACAGATTTTATTTAACACAGAAAAAAGAAGAAATATTGTATCTATCTGTTTTAGAGAAAACTAAATGCAAGTAGATTCATGTTCCATTTTCTAATTCAAGATTGATCAGCCTACGAGCTCTGAACCAGTGTAATATCACTGCTCTTAGAAGCCTGAGTGTAGGTGAAAACACACAACAACCCTCACACAAGTCACATATCACAGCCCTGACTCCAGGTTCATTGTTAGGGAGCATTGCACATCTCAGAACACTGAGATCCCAGGAACACCACCCTACTGACCATGATGGAGGGAAAAGGAGAACAAAAACCCCACAATCTTTTAAAATAAAACAAATAACAACACATTTCTTCTGATTCAGTTAATTTGACACTGATACAATATATCAACAATATTCCAGAAGAGCAGATCATGGGACTTTTCCACTCACCAGGTCTGCAACACCACACAAAATTAGGGCACTCTGTAACTGCTGTTAAACTTTGTTTCAGGTTTAAATAGCAGTTTTGGGTTTGTGATGTAATTGAGATATACTGGCAGAAACACTGTTGATGATCCTTTGAATAAGCAGTTTTAATATAGGTCTTTTTCAGCTTTGCATAAACATAACAGTAATAAATTACCCAGTAGAAAACTAAAGTAACCTATAAATATGTAGAGCTATGGGATGTGCTGGGAGTAAAGATTTGTTTGGTGAGCTGTACTGCTCAGCTATATCCCTAAGCAGATGTTCTAAGCAGAGGCTGGCCACTAGTGTGATATCTCTGCAATACTTATTACCAGTTTGCTGCAGATTTTGAATTTTTCAAGGCAAAAACCTACCCAAGCAGAAAAATTATGCTTCTCTCCACATTACCTCTAATTTCTTTAAACTGTGCAATTCTCCCCTCACTACCTCCTGTAACTGACCTTATATACCTGTATTCTTAGGACTAAATTGTAAATTCCCAATAAAAGGAATTCTTTAAGGTCAGACTTCAGTCAGGCTACTGCCCACTCATTAACACTAATGTTACAGCCATAATCCAAACTCCTCACTATGGCCTGATACCCAAATCAAGACGCAAAAGAAATCCTGTAGAAAATCCTAAATCCCAAATTCAGGGTGCATTTTTCAAATACCTTAAACTACTGGAGCAACAAATTATGTTTTGAAGTGATAAGAAACTGATTTCTGCTTCAATATGATCATATTTTCTAATGACTGCTTTTAAGGTATTATGGCAAATAGTTTTGTCTCCTTTTGAAGAAAAATATTCTGAATAGTTTAAGGTGTTGGTTAAAATGGGGAGGAAAAAAATAGGTACTGCATTTAAAAATGGAAGGATTGCAAGATATATCTTTGGATCCAGTAATGAAATAGTGATTAAAAAAAATCCATAAATTGCTCTCTTATCCAAAAGAATTTGGAGTGTGTACAACCATTGCTGGTGAACAGAATAAAGATCATTCCCTGAATTACATTTTACAGATTCAATACTAACCAGAGAAGAGAGGAAAAAAAAAAAAAAGACATTTTGTCCTTGAAAGCAGGTGAGTACTCCTTTGTAGGTACTCTTATTCTCTTCAGAGTTTTCCATTTAGAGAAATAATTTTCAATTTGCTTACCATTCTTCTGAGACCTTGAAACTATACATGAACTTTACCATGTCATTCTATTCTCATACAACTGTTGTATGTATAAAAGTTTTGCAAATAAAAGGGAATTTAACCTAAAAAAACCCTTCTCCTGCTCTAGTTAGATGACCCTGAAAAATGGATTTAAGCATTTTTTCTAAGAAAGCAAGAAGATCTTTTTGTGCTTGTTTTTTAACTTTCTGTCTTCTGCACTCCCTCCAAGCTGGGTCTTCTATTTTTGGGCTGAAGAAACACTGCTCTGTCTTGGCTTGATAATTTTTTGTGAAAGGATGACTACATACACCGAGTTGCTGCACTTGTTATTGTTACTTTCCATACCTATAAGACTAATTCTACAAATCCAAACAAACTGAAGAATACGTTCTTGTATTCCCAAAATTCTTTTTCTGAGAATACATAAACAGCACTGTTCTAAAGGGAATGAACACATAAATTTAAAAGAATAGCAATCAGACTTTACATGCATTATAATAAGAGCCTCTGCTTCTTCCATTAAATGTGCATTAACTGTTTTGTCTTCAAGCAGCTGAAGACAATTTACACTGACATCTTTTATCTATTAATCCTCCTGGATACACCTAGCAAGCCATTTTTTTTATTTGGATCAATTGTTCTTTTTTGGATCTGGGTTACTTATGTCAGACATTCACTGATATAATTCTGTGACAGACTCCCTTGTTGCCTTTTTGTGGTTAATAAAACAATATATCTGATGTCTACTGGCAATGTTTGCAGTGAAAATGCAATCAGTTACATCTGATTTCAGTTATGAGTTGTTTTCAGATATAAATATCATAAAAGAGCAACCTAACATCTACAGTGAGTCTACTCAGTCTGAAAGATCAGCAATTAACACTAGAAGGCAGAAAATCACTCATTCATAGTACAGATTCAAGTCAAAATGATGATGTTTGATCACTGTCTTCACCACTACTGGAGAAACCTGATGTTAAGTAGTAGGTTTTAGTATCAGTGAGCCAAGAGAAGGTAAAGAACTGTGATAAACAGGCAGTTTAAAACAGGCAGTGTCAAAACACAAACATTATTTGATCTGTTGACAGTAATTAGACATTAGCTAGAGGGGGAAAAAAAAAAAAAGATATGTCATTGTTTCTGAGGTTTTGGGGCTAAAAATAGGTTTAAAACTAAATACCCAAGCTTGGTTTGTTTTCCTTTTTTAAACTACTAGCAAGAATCTGCGCATTGGCACTGCAGAGACTGATAACAGCAATTTTCAGTGGTGTGTGGCTTTGGGATTATACATGCAGCGTAAAACCTCAGATAAGGTCCTCAAGCCAATCAAAGAAGTCAAACAAACACTGCGATGAAATCCAACAGCTGAGAAACATTTTTTCTTGCATGAATTACAAATTAAAGTCTGGGTTCATCCCTCTGCTTGTAACGAATGAATCCCTAACATCTGCCTAGTAGCTGTCATGTGTGAGTTGCTTACTGGAAGCTTTGTGATGGCATTATATTTCCACAAATTAAGACAGGTATTTATTTATTTGTAAAAAGACAAGAATGAGTGAAGAGCAGAAAAGGATTTCATCTTCACACACAGATGGATTTTTGGGGGTGTTTCTTGGTTGGTTGGTTTTGGTTTTGTTAAAGCAGAGAAAGAATACAGAACAATGCTGAAGAAATGCTGACTAAATGAATCAGTCAATCTGAACTAACTTCATTGCCAGAAGCTAGAGAGAGGTACAAAGAGAACCAAAAATGGTGCCAAATTTTTTCTGAAGCAGAAAATCCACCTCTGTTCTTCATTCTGCTGCTGTAAATCCACAACAACTCTGGCTATGTGATATAAGCCGTTCTATACAAGTCTAACATGGGCACATGTGGCTCATGTTGCCCTGATACACAGGCATGTTACAGCTCTATGTGCATTCAGAAGGCAAAGTTCTTTCTTCCTTTGCAAAGAAGAAAATAATAGTAAAAAAAAAAGGATCAACAAGGGTGACTACCTTCCAAGTAACTTAGAAAAGCTGCACACTTCTCACAGCAGAGACAGGTTTTTCCCCAGAAGAGCAAAGCAAATATTTCAAGCTTTTCAATGACATAATGCTATATAGATTAACGGGAGGTTTGGGATTTTTTTTTTTTCTTTTTTTTCAATTGAGAAACCAATTATTTCTATTTTAACTGCTATAAACAACTGTCAACCAAGCACAGAGCTATTTCAGTAACAAGATCAGTATGGGACACTGCAAAAAGTAATCTGCTTACAGGGCTCATAATTCATATGAGAAAGTAACATATTCATAAGCGTTCTAGATTGTGTGCCTCAGAGATGTTATAAGCACAGACATTATTGAGTTAGACCTAATAAAATATTTAGATTTTCATTGTGAAGCCCACGTATGACAGACAACAATACATGGATGCTGGCAATGAAAAGGCAGATATTAATACCTAGGTAATATAATGGCCCCCTCAAAACAGCCATAAAAACCTAAGCCCTAAAAAAGCAAGAGTTGCTGTGCTTTCCCCATGTTTTCCTCCCAAACTCCCTCAGTCACATTGCTCTGCAGCCCTAGCAGCCCATTTACACTTTTCTGGGTATCCACCATCATTATCTGTACCACATTCTGCCCTCATGGATTATCTTAAATTGCAATCCTGGAAAATACCTTGACCACCAACCCAAAGTGTCACTTGCTATAATTAGCATACTAGGAGCTAACAATATAAGCCATTAAGGCACTGAAAAAGAGACATGTCCAGCCATGGTTCAGTGTATGTCAACTCATCAGTCAGACATTAAAGTAGTGAAGTCTTTATTCACATAGTCAATTCTCCTGCCTCAAGTCATAACCTGTCTCTACAGGGTTCTCCTTACAGAGGTGATTAATGATGATCACTGATGTTACCTTCCTTACTGTGAAATTCGGTGCTTCCAAATCCCCCCTCCTGTTCCCAGGATAGCCTGCAATGATAAAAATCTGACTTTGAATAGAACAACAGTCTTCAAATCAGGCTGTCATTCAGCAGCAACCATTTTTGCTGAGCACACACAAATTCACAGTAAGGATCTGCCTACTGAGACTTCCCCCCTCATCAAGGACATGGAATAGCATGAGAATGTTTCATCTCTACTCCCAAGTTTTAATATTTTAATCTATTAAATCTTATCATCATTATCTTGTTCCAATTTGGATGGCCAGATAACTGATTCAATGCATTGAAGAAATAGCAAAACTGCTAGTGCAAAGCTTTCTGTAAAACTACTACAGAGCATAAATTAAAGATCTTGGTGCTAGACCAATACTGAGAACTGTTTAACACCATCAAATTTCAGTCATGTAAATCCTTTTTTTCACAAAAACAAAGCTACCACACTGATGCCTAATTCCTAATTTCTGCTAAATGTATCAAAATTCATTAGGGGTTTTATATATAGTATCAAGTGGAATAGCAAATATGCCTCCTAATGATGTTTTGTTTTCAGAATCATTTTGTGTACATAAAATAGTTCACTCCAACAAATGAAGACTCCCTCTAGTTAAAACTGAGAAAAAAAATCAACTCAAGAGCAGATGAAAGAAATGGATTTTAAAATATTTTGTGATACTGTTGTCTTCACTCTCCTTGATTGGAAAATGGGTGAGGTAGTCTTTGTTGCTTTTACTTATGGTATTACTTATACTCTACATATTCTTGTCCTGCCATCTCTACGCTAACTTACATTTTACAAACACATATCAGACAGTAGTTAATATTCTTCAGTAATTTTCACTGTGAGAAGCTCAAGTTTTGTGAGCTTATTTTGAATGTGCATCTATTAAAAAGTTAATAACATAATGACTATTTAATGCTACTTTTAAATAATAGCAATAACAGTAATAACAAAAACAATACAGATTATAAAGCGGTGATATGTAAAACAGTGACAGCAACACTGGAATACATTTAGAGCCACTTCACAAGTGACAATTTGGGAAATGCCTGAGTAGACACTCAGGAATTCCTGAACAGTAATTTTGTTGAAAGAAGATTGATGAGATAAAAGGTGAAGAATATGAGACAAAGAGGAGAGGCTTTGCAGACGTCAGTTGCATCTGAAATGAGAATATAATTATTAAAACACAACTATTAAAGACTGAGTCAGTATCTACAGCTCTCCATCTCCTCATACTGTGGGGAATATTTTGAAACTATAATATGTCACTGTTAACAAGACATTTTCAGAACATTTAAAAATTATTAGTCCTGCCATAAGATGAGAAAACAACATTGACACAAAGCTTCTACTGTAGCAAATGCCGTTTCACAATTCTGCAGTTTTAAAGACAAAAACTACACCATAAACATGATCTTTACACTCAGCTTATAAGAGCTGTTACAAGAAAGGATAAATTAATTCCAGGATCTAAAAGTTGTCCCAGGCATTAAATCTTTCATAGATAATCATCCTAACTGTCTCCTTAGAGGTAACCTATCTGATATTCCTAAGCAATCCTACCAATCAGAAGCTCATTTCTTTTTTGTTAAAGGTATGTTTCAGAAATCCAGTTTCAAGCTTTCGGCACTGATAGCCCTATTTTTCACCTACACTGAAGTCTGTGGGAGGGGGAGGTTGGAAAACTGGATGAAATTAATGAAACTCTGCCTCTCAAATGCATTTTTTTCTGATTTTTAGGAGATGTTATATTATTGCAATTGTTCTTCCTGTTCCCCTTTTTTGATCTTGCCAACTCCTCATTTTTTTTAATTTTTTTTTTTACAGCACAATAAAACTCAAAGTAAAAACAAAAACCCAAACATTTTTTCATTGGAATTTTATAGCTCTATTTTATCTACCTTACCCTTACTAAGCTTAACTTACAAACCAAATAAATGAAAACTGATATCAATGTGGAATATCAACAACTACTCTTAAAAGGCATTTTTTGTCATCTGTCCACTGTGTTTTAACAAACATACCTGAAGTTATATCAAAACACAGAAACAAAACACAATGCTACAGCAAGCAGCATGGCACAAACCTCTCTGCAGGAGTCCTTCAGATTAAATGGCAGAACAGTCCTAACAATTTACAACACAGAATATAACCAAACAAACACTCAAAATATCAAGGACCTAGAAGCTCCACTCCATTAAATATTTAGGTCCACCGATTCCAAAACTGAAGAGGTAAAACAAGAGAGAAAAATAAAAAGACAGACAGAAAGAACTAAACAAACAAAACAACCTTACCTTTCACAAGCTCGGACTGTCCATGCAGCAATTATCCATAATGAGATACTAAAAACCAACAGTACAGTTCCTGGACATATTGTCATTAGAGTCTTCATAACAAAACGGGTATTGAAGTTTATCTTATTTAATGCTCCAATGCTTCTAGATGAGGCATCAGTGAAAAGTTTGCTATGCAAAAGCATAACTCTGGCAATAAGATATAGTCTTAAGAACATAGGTATAGATAAAATAATATCCACATCAGCTGTTGTTGTGGATGGAGCGTAAGAAAAGGCGAGCCGGGCTGTCCATGTGAATGTATAGTTCCCAGGTATGGGATGTATAGCACACACCAGTATTTCCAAGCAGATAAAGAAAATACGTTCATAAGTCATGGCTATTCTCCAGTCATCTGCTCCATTGTCCACCATGAACAACTGAAATAATAAAATATAAGGTTAACTTTAGTATGTCATTAACAAAACTTGTTATAATTCTATTTTAAAACATCATAGTTTTCAGAACTGCCAATGATCACCAAAACCAGCATAAATATGCCATTTCAGAAAATGACATTGCTACATCACTATGAAGTGAAAAATAACTCTGTTTAAGACAAAAAAGATTTTTTTCATGCACTATTTTAAAAACTGTGCATGAAACTGAATTTCCACATATTATTTGCTAAGAATTCCTCATATTTTCTTTGAAATTGCTGATAGAACTCTGGATCAATTAAGCATTACCCCTTCAAAATCAATTGCTAAGTTCATAAAATTTAGAAAAAAATTAAGGAAGTGTTTTCAGAATGGGTATCTAAATTGCAAGTTGAAAACACTTTCCATGATGGAATTTTAAAACTGCCCTAGATCATATTCATGCTTCAGTTACGGTAGTATTATAACTTCTGTAGGACTACCCAAGCTTTCTTCGAGCTCCAGGCATAATACAGATCAATGTAAAATGCAAAACTACATAAGAAACTGCACAAAGACATGAAAGGATATCTCATGGTGAAAATCCAAAAAGTAAAGGCCAGCAAATATGAAAGCAGCCCAGGCAGCCAGGGAGCTGAAAATTAAACGCACATATTGGTTCTTGCACAAACAAGGCCTTCGATTTGCCACCCAGGAGAAAAGATACTGAAACACTTCACAGTTTAATAAATTATGTTCCTGATGACTTACTAAATAAATACTGAATCAAACAGTATTTGTCACTAGCAAAGAGTAGCAGTATGCGAGAAGTTGCAAATAGGCAGCTTTCCAAAAACGGACATAACCAATAATGACAAAGATACAATCTCAGTGACAGGAGAAGATATTCTCATCAGTTCAACTATAGTCCAAATCTAAACCAGGCTGTTCAGTAAATATGTACAATGAAATAATAATTCTGTTGCAATGTTTTTAAAAATAGGTTATTCAAAAATAGTGAGAAGGAAAAGTACACAAAGAATGCTCTCCTTAACATAAGAAAAGTATTTTCAGCACATCATATACAGAAAAAAAACCAATTATTCATCTGTGCTGCTCTCTCCCCCTTTGTATCTTCTAAGAGTTTAAAAATACAAGCCTAATCTCTGCATATATTTTCTAGAGATTGAAAATACACTCTGTGTCCTTCTCCCAATACCTTCAGTTTATCTTTCAGAAAATTGCTCCAGTCATTTGTTTAGAAAAACGGTAATCACAAATTAATTTTATTGTAGTTGAACTCGTACTAAAAGAAAGAATTTAATCATAGTAAGAAATAAAACCAAACAATTTTCTGTATTTGTGGACCCATTTTTCATCCTTTAATATTGTTGCCTTCCATCCTACTGTAGTGGGTGTCAGTGACAACATTTTGGTACTGCGGGGATGCAGGAAGAGGTCAGGGGCTGCTCTGCAGTGGAGCCACTGCAGGACACAGCTGAGCTCACCATTGAAAGTGGTGGTACTTCTGTGAAAGCATATTTAAGAAAGGGCAAAATGCTGCCCAGGCAGTGAAAAGTGAGGGAAAAAAAGTGAGAAACAATCCTGTAAATGCAAAGGTCAGAGAAGAAAAAGGGGTAGGAGGTGAACGGCAGAGTGGGGGTCTGACACTTGGACAAGTTCAAGCTACCACACTTACAGGTAGTTCTTAACCTTCACTGTGATCCTATTAAAGACATTAAAAACACAGCATTGAATTAATCTGCAGAAGCACTCAGTGAATTCAATATATGCAACATGAGCACATACACTTCCTTTGACCTGTGGTCGTTCTGCGAACTGCAAATTTGCATACTAGGTATGCAAATTGATACTGGAAGGCAAATTTATGTGTGTGTGCGTATGTATGTATGTATTACCAAAAGAATGCACTTAGCAAATTTACTATTGGGTATGAAGGGCCAAACCTTCAAAGTACAGTAAGTCTCAAGTGCATTTGGCTCCAGTGATTAGTGTATAAATGCTGTCAGTGAGATCACAGTAGAGCTACATCAGTTAGTAGAAGACCAGGTGTTTGGAATGCCCAGAATACAGCTGAATAGTAATGAGCTTGACTGAAAAACAGATATAGTACCAAATCTCACAAATGTTGTGGGGGTTTCCAAAGAATAAATGAACAATAGAAATAAATATTTCAACTCCCAGATACATATACATATCAAATACATGTCAAGATGGCAGTGTTTCAAAATTTCTTTTAAAGCTTCAGAATCTGCTGAAAAAAAGCAATGGTCTTTTGTCCTCCCTTTTTACCTGCCATCTTCACAGACTTCAAAAATAATCCTATTTGCAGAAAGGTAATTCAAGAAAAATGATACCATAGGTGTTGATTAAATTTAAAACATGAGGATAGAACAATGTTGAGTTAAACACAGGCATTAAAATTTTATCTTAAAATTTTGACACAAGTAAATGTTATTTAATCACAGAGATTTTAAAACCTTTAAGATGTCATTATGGAATACATACTTGGTAACGTATTCACCTGACAGCAGAAGAAATGCTAACATGCCACAAAGGAATAAGTTTCTTAGTAGTGCTCAGTAGAACAGGTTATGCTTGCAGACACAGAAGATCCCTATCAACTTCCCTCGACTTCTGCTCTTCTAATTTCTTCTATGGAAAATGATATCTCAAAGTGACAATTATCTTCAGCTGTCATATAATGAGATTTAGGAGGTGAAAACATGGTAGAAAACACAGAAGCCACAAAGGGCCACAGATCCAGTACACACACTTCTATTTCATAAAAATACTAACATTGCAAAAACAAATTTATGAGGACCATTTCCTCATAATTCTGTGTCTCTAAATTCAAACTACAAAGGATATCAAACTCTCTAGAACAAATATCGGCCTCTAAACCAGGCTGTGAATAACACTAAAATTGGGACATACTGATATGACACAGAAATTAGGACAGGATTTCATGTACATTTGATATACCTGCAGTTATACAACGTACTAAATGCAAGTTTCACTTTTAATTTGGAAGATTCTGAGGTATTTGTGCGTGCCTGCATGCTTGGCTAGGTACATTTCCTGTCTGGAAAGCAAGGAAGGTAAATGAAGATGAGAAAGAACAGCTGAAGAGCAAATTTAAAGTTTACGTACTCAACCTCTTAGCTGCTTTCAGTCAATCCTGTTATAGTAACCATGCATTAAGTTCAAGATACTGCTCCCTATTTGAATGGAGAATGATGCTAGCAATAAAAAGAGAATGTAATAGAAGAGTGAGCAAACTCTTCCTCTAGAATTGAGTCCTGCACTCGACAGAGAAGACCAAACTCCAGTCAAGGTCAAAGATGCCTGTTCATAGCTTTTGAATTCTTATAATTAATCAGTGTTGAAATGTAAAGCAAGTATTTCATCAGTGTTCTGCAAGGTTCTTCAAATACAGAAGTCTTGTATACCTTTACTTAGTCTGCACACTGTAAGAAAAATTATAAAGTTATTTTCACCTGAAATTATATATTTCCAGCATGTTGTATGTAAATGTAAGACACAAATAAATCTTTATCTTCAAATAAATTTGATATTTGTAATGCCACATAGTATGGAAATAAATGTGTCACAGATACTTATATAGGTATGTGTACATCTATGTAGCACTTTGTAAAATTCATATGACACCAGATGAGAAAAAGAGAAACACATTCATACTAGACAGACTGCACACAATGACAACTGCATGAAGCTATATAAAACAAATGGAAATACGTTAATTTTTGAAATAATTAGTACTTCAGAACAGAATCATAGCAGGATATCACATTGTTAGTGAATGCAACGAACAAGGAAGCAAGCTACTTTCTAAATATGCCTTTACAATCCAGGTAAAAGAACAAACCTGAAAACTGTATCACTAGGTTGCTGTAATACTGTGGGACTATGTTAACATAGGAGTAAAAAAGAAGCAATGACCAGTAATAAAGTAGCATCAGCTCTTTTCACCAGCAGAAGGGGAATCAACTGGACTCAAAAACATATTGTCACAATTCTTCAATTTAAAAATCCGAATATAAAATGGTTAAATACTGCAGAGTCACTTAATCCTTACAAAAGAACTGATGAAACTACAATTCAGCGAAGCAAAGTAGCCTCTGGGGCTACTGATTTACCAAACTTTTTGACCAGACATTTTTCTATAGTTTGTAGTCCCCAGAATTATCATTTATACAACCAAAAAGACCACTGTGGTACTCAGAAGGGAAGAAGGTACTGCTTTTGTCTCACTAGTCCAAATACAGAAGTTATTTTTCCCACAACACTCCATTAAGTACAAATGATTCAAAACCATATGGTGGTGGGAGGTAGACATTTCAAGCCTTTAACACAGTTCCCCCTGACCGGGGGATGAAAAAGATCTTTCTCCATCATCAGAACACACGTAATCAAATGGCCTATAAATTATCTAAAGGCCTGTCCTTGACGTTGGAGAGCCTGCAGGAGTTCCTGAGGGCTGCCGTATGTTTCACCCTACATACAACACCACAGAGCAGACACATTAGCAGGTTTAACTTGTATGTAAAATCACAAGGCATCAAACACCTGCATGCAAACCACAGAGGGCAAAGAACATGTTTTTCACAAAATTACATCAGGGTTTGGTTGTCTTATATTTTCCAGAAGGTTTCCCAGATGCAGAGTTAAAACTAAACTTTCTAGTAGGTTGTTAGAAATTGAGCCACAAGGTCTTGTGGATTATCTACCTATCAAATTAAACATGCCTAGTTCATGCAAATGAGGAAGTTAGACTGCTCTATCACCCACACAGGGGATACAGGCATACACCAGCATCATCCTATTGTAAAAGTCTGGCACTTAGTTTCAGCACAAAAATTTTTATTTGCATAGTACATTTATTGAAATTTAACATCTCTGTGCAAAACGAGTTTTTCATAGTTCCTGATATTTTGCTATAAACACTGTATGTCAATGCATGTAAAAACTTCATGTTAATGTATGCTGGTGGCTAACCAGGCTCAAAATACTTCTTTCAAAGATTGTGCTTAAAACTTACCATCTCAGGAAGGGATGCACAATAGAGGCTCAGACCATTTATAGTCTTTGGAACCATATTTCAGAAATGCTTTTTTCAAAACTTTTGCATTAGAACACATCTAAATCATATTCCTTAGTTATTCTGACAGGCCATATAAAACCAGAACCATTTTAAAAAAACAGGTATGTGTTAAACAACATTCTCACCAGATTTGTCTCTCTTTCTTTAACCTCTGTCCCTTGGATCATATGAAAACCTGCCCCAAACACTTTATGAGATTTTTTACAAAGAAAGGACATTTATCATCACATAAAATAACAAAGGGTTAAATTCTGCCTAAGCACACAAAGTTGCATTCCAACTACCCATATTTCTCTTCAGTTTTAAATCACATACTGACTGTATTCTTTTTAGCTTTCTCTCTCTGAAGATAATCGGAGGCATTGCTCACTATTTCTAAGTTGTATTGGCCAGAATTTCAGCTCTATCATTCATCTCATACAACTGTGAAATAACTTAACCTCCCAACAGCCTACAATGCCAAAAGATCATTAGAGCACTCAACAATTGCTGGGACATATGTAATTTCTTTTAACATAGGTGTCTCCATATATATGTATGCGCTCCAGGGTCCCAAAGAAGGTGAGATGGTCCTATGAATGCCATATTCTTTTTTCTACCCAGTAACATTCTATGCAGGTAATAGTGTCAAGAATTTAAATCCAAGGACTACAAAGGGGAAAAAAGGGTATTCCATGATATCAAGAGTCCTTTCCCAATACCGTGGAGAAGAACCCCTCAGAAAAAGCATGATCATGCATGAGACTAAGAAATCATCACGAGCTTATAAATATACAAGAAAATAAAAATAATTACAGAATTAATATAGGAACACTCCTCAACATGAGGAAGAACTTCTTTATTGTAAGGGTTCCAGAGCACTGGAACAGGCTCCCCAGGGAGGCTGTAGAGTCTCCTACCTTGGAAACTTTTTAGACCCGTCTGTATGCGTTCCTGTGTGACCTGCCCTAGACTAGATGGTCCTGCTCTGGCAGGGGGGTTGGACTTGATGATCTCTGGAGATCCCTTCCAACTCCTAACATTCTGTGATTTTTTTGATTTGTGATAGGAAAGGTTGGTTTAAAAATATTAATATCAAAGCAAAAGATTTTTTTCACTTTCGTTATTAAAAAGGTATTTCACAAGACAATATCCTAAATTAATTCAGTTTGGACTCTTGCTGGAACAATCATAGATGAGCTTCCTCATATTTATAATCAACTCTCCCTGCTAACATAGTGCAGCAGGACATGATCTATGCCAGCTTTATCACATCTGAAAGGGAAAATTGCAAAGAAATAGTGAATGCGTTTCTTTGATTCCCTTTGCACTTTCACAAACATAAACAAATGACCACACTGAAAAAATTACTATGCTAACAAAATAATCCCAAAACAGCAACAATAAAAAATCTCTTTAGGTCTGCTACATCTACTATACTGACCTTGCCAGTACAGGTATGGAAACACCAATTTCAAAGTTATGGGTGAATTTAGAGTTGCTCTCAAGCAGCAGTTCAAAACTTCACATATGAAGAACACAGCATCCCTCAACAAAATAACTGTGCTGTTTTACAGATTTTATTTTCAGAATGCATTTTTTAAAAAAACTGTTGATCTGTGTTACATTCTTCCCCATTTCAAGTAAGTCAGAAATAAAGTGACTCCGATTCTACAATCTTCCTGCAGAAACAAAACTCACAGAGAAGAATTATCCAAATTTCAGTATTTTTATATTGTTAATTTTTAATTATTATTTTACAGTTCTTCTTTAGGATTTGTTCTTCTTCATTCAGTACCAAAATTTGTTCTACAGATCACTGCACAAAGAAATGCCATCTCCCAAAATGTCTTCCATCAGACACTGTTCCCAATGCAAGAGAAGCATCAATCTCTTCAGGGATGATCAGATTCATTACCCCTAGGAAAACTGGAACCAATTGCAAAAGGATGTATTTCCTAAAGAAACTGGCAATACTTTTGCAAGTGAATAGAGGAAACAAAAGTTAAAGGAGGAAACACCAGATCTGAAGGTAGATAAAATGAGCTAACTCTTTCATCCTGCCAAAGGAATTCTATCAGTCAGCCAGCGACTCTAAACTTAGGAACATGTTTTTAAGGTATTACTGGTACTGACACATCATATACACAAACACCTGTCTTCTCAGTTCCTCACTGAGTATTTACTTATGACAAATTCTTTAGGTATTTGGGAAAGTTTGTGTGGTTTTTTTTTTTTAAACTGGATAAATTTTTATTTAACTAACAATGGGTAAATGCACATCAGTACCATAAGAATTATGAAGTCCCTGTAGTGTTTTTACTGCCTCAGAAACACAGTTAAAGTGCGAACTTCAATTAAGGATATGTTTAAAATAACTCTAAATACAGAAATGTAAAATCTAAGTATTTAAGCATTGTCCTAAAGCATGACCAATTGAATATGGAAAACTAAGTATTGGGCAGCAGGAGAAGCAGAGTGTATTTGTGTATTCAGAAATCCTAACAAACATAGTCATTCACTGATCTTAAGTGTATGGAGGTATTCCTGTGAGAACTGCCTCTGTAATTCACACTGGCTAGTAAAACTGGGAGGAAACAGGAAGCTATTTACTCCTGAAGCCCTAAAGTGCACTTCTAGCTAAACTGTATAGCGGACAAAGTCTACAAACTGCTTCAAAGATTAGGCTAAAATATCTTTAAGAAGGGCAACTTTTAACATCATGTTCAACATACACACAGGTTTCTTTATAGGTAAAATGCTGTTTTACTTGATATCTACTAATTACGACTGCAGATCAGGAAACTAAAAAAACCACAACAGGCCAACAACAAAAAACCTTCACAAGACTCCCAAAAACTCAAATCCCAGCATATTCTGTCAAACGTCTCTTAGCATACACAGTTCTTATTGCTGTCCCATTAATTATTTGAAACACATCTTCATCAAATCTGTCTAGTTTACAGCAGATCTCTCAGGTAATTGATGCTTTGTCCTCAAAGCTACCGTCTTTTCCTAAGGAACCTGCAAATAAACACATGAAACAAGTTTGCAGTGAGTGCTGCCAACCGTCTTATCTTCCATGGGTTAAACACAAAATTGCTGTTCAAAATGCTTAAGAAAGCCTTATTTTCACAACTTTTACACTCAACAGGACAGTTCACAGCAGCAAAAAAGTCTGATGTCCAGCAGTTAACACAGTATGATACTTGCCAAAACATACACACAAAAGTCACAGGTGAAATGCAAGAAGTATTAATTTTGGATGAGCTGACATCTCCTATCACAGGCTAGGAAAAAAAAAAAAAAAGTTCATCTTTTTTTATTTTCCTTCCAAATGCCAAATAGCAGGGATAAAAAATGGTCTGCCAGCTTACAGTCACCCTGCTAAATTTCTCATCTGGCTCCACTGCATTCCCTTCTGTTGCTGGGAGATAGACAAACGTCTACCCACATATATGGCTGCACATAAAGATGGAAAACCAAACTTTTTCCTATCTGACAACCGAATCTGGAAAGTAGACTGGCCATGCATAGTCTTCCATAATTTACTTTTTTAAAATATATATTTTGCCATTAAATGAACTTAAAACTCTATGGAAGCTTTAGTGGGAATATATAGGGCTCAGCACTGGTCTACCTTACCACATAAAGATTTAGCTCTTCTAAACTACCAGACCGCAGAAAACACAACAGAATGCAAGTTACTGTCTTCGACCATTAAGCCCAAAACTGATTAAGCACAAAAAGAGCAAATGGACTTAGTGTGAAGCCACTTCACCCATGACACCATTCAGATGAGGATATTGTTCAGCAGTAGTTGTTACAGGATATCTTGTCAGCTCTGCTGGAATTTGGATTAATTTCTCGTGTATCAGTCCCTTCCTTTTGCAGAGACCAAAACCAACTCTTGTTGCTTTCCTGTAAGGGAATCTATTATCAAAGGAAGCCACTACAATCTGGACATAGTAGCTGCACAGCCAAACTGGAATTTTACAGCTACCACAGAGAGCAGCTTCATGGGAAAAGGAAAAGTGGGTAAAGAGCATCCTGAGCTTATTCATAAACCAATGTCTGTTCAAGAATTTCCAAGTCTTCTTGAAAAGATATTTTAATAACAACAAAGGTGTTAAGTATTAAATTCCTAGCATATAATGAGGATGATCTAAATTGAAAGGCTCTTAAAGATCCCACTGAGACAGATACAAATACATATTCTCCTCTGAAGTCAAAACACGTCGAATTTGCATGACTGGTATAAAAATGGTAACTAAAGTTGTGTCAGAAATGCAGTGAGAACGGTTTGGATGAAAACTTCATTAAAACTAGGTGTTATCTGTGAATGTTCAGTGATCACTATTGCTACTGGTATTTATTATTTGCTTCAGGTAGGAAAGAATTTATTTTGGGCTCTCCAGGCACACCTAAATATTCCATCTTTCTCCACTTTCCCAGACTGAAATCAGAGTTCTATCCACATGAATTTTATGGATGCAATGGTACAGACTGAATCAAAGCTACTATGTAATTTGTATTTTTAACTAAATACATAGACTCATAGAATCATAGGATTGTTTTGGTTGGAAAAGACCTTTAAGATGATCAAGTTCAACCATTAAACTAACACTACCAATTCCACTACTAAACCCTGCCCCTTAGCACTTCCTCTACACATCTTTTGGATACCTCCAGAGATGGTGACTCCACCAGTTCCCTGGGCAGCTTGTTTCAATGCTGCACAACCCTTTCTGTGAATTTTTTCCCAATATCCAACCTAAGTCTCCCCTGGTGCAACTTGAGGCCATTTCCTCTTGTCTTATCACTTGTTACTTTGGAGAAGAGACCAACACCCACCATGCTACAACCTACTTCCAGGTAGTTGTAGAGAGCAATAAGGTCTCCCCTGAGCCTCCTTTTCTCAAGGCTAAACAACCACAGTTCCCTCAGCAATTTCTGATTTCTGATACAAGCCAGGATGCTGTTGGCCCTCATGGCCACCTAAGCACACTGCTGGCTCACGTTCAGCTGGCCGTCAGTCAACACCTCCAGGTCCTTTACTGCCAGGTAGCTTTCCAGCCACTCTTCCCCAAGCCTGTAGCACTGCATGAGGTTGTGACCCACATGCAGGACCCAGTACCTGGCCTTGCTGAACCTCATAACATTGGCCTCAGCCCACCAATCCAGTATGACCAGGTCACTTTGAAGAGCTTTCCTACCCTCAAGCTTATCTGTGCTCCTAACCAGCTACCTATCATCCTCAAACTTACAGAAGGTTCATTCAATCCCCTCATCTAGATCATTGATAAAGATATTAAAGAGAACAAGCCCCCATACTGAGCCCTGGAGAACACCACTGGTGACTAGCTGCCAACTGGATTTGGCTCCTTTCACCCCCAATCTCTGAGCCCAGACATCCAGGCAGTTTTTTACCCAGCAAAGAGTACATGCATCCGAACTAAGAGTCGCCAGTTTCTCCAGGAGGATGCTGTAGAAGACAGTGTCAAAGTCACTGAAGTCCACGTAGAAAACATCTCCCCCTCATCCGCTAAATGGGTCACATAACCTGGCTGCAACAGATCTTAAAAGCATTGTTATTCTTAAAAGTAAAACAGCTGTTACAAAACAAGAAATACCACTCACCACCTGGAGTGAATACTTTCTTTTGTTAAGAGCCTGAAGATAAAGCACTGTGTCATAATGCACTGTTCTGCTGAAACACACTACTGTTAGAGTTCAGGAGTAGGGCAGGTGGGAATGTCTGCATATACCTGTAGTAATGCTACAGACGTTGCAGTGCCATGAAAGCTGGAATAAACAACTGTAATAGGAATAAAGTGCTTTGTGAAGATTCCCAACAGTATCTCATTAGGACATACTCTGGAGAACTGCATTCATTATACTTTGCAGTGTTTGGGATAACCACTAAAGCATGCAGTTAATACTTGAAAATTTTAGGCAAGGATGGATGGCAACAGCAGTGTCTTACATATATGCCAAATCACAGAATCGTAGAATCATAGAATTGTTTAGGTTGGAAAAGAACTTTAAGATCATCAAGTTCAAACATTCACCTACCACTGCCAAGTCCACTGCTAAACCACGTCCCTAAGCACCACATCTATATGACTTCTAAACACATCCAGGGATGGTGGTTTGACCACTGCTCTGGACAGCATGTTTCACCCTCCCCTCCCCTGCCCAGCCTGTACCACTGCTTGATAACCCTTTCAGTGAAGATATTTTTCCTAATACCCAACCTAAGCCTCCCCTGGCGCAGCTTGAAGCTGCTGACTGAGCTGACACATAAGGCCACAAAATATACAAGCCTGAGCTTCAAATGTAGTTACAAAGCCTTCCCTAGATAACTTCCCCAGCACTTGAACTCTTGTTCTCAGCATGACAGAAAATGTAAGATTTCATCCACATAATATACTATTTCCCTTTTCAATAAAACCTACAATATAAATGCTTGTTATATACACGTTTCTCTCTACAGACTACCTTATACCTACCTATCAAGCCACAAAACTTATGTATAACTGTTTATGGAAGACAGACAGCTACACTCTAAAATAATACAAGCAACAATATTTATTGCAGACTACAAATAAGAAAGCTTGGGAAGCTCTTTACCCACAGATGACAATAAAATCTATACATATGAGCCCATATACACTTATTTCTCAATTATTTTTTATTTCAAATATGCTCTTTCGCAAGCAAAAACTCTTTTTTTGCCTCCAATACCCTCTTCCAAATACCCACACTCAGTATCAAGCTAGGTCCCTCTCTGCAGATACATTCTTACCAGCGGCCACCATTTTGCAAGACAAATTATGCTTAGGACTTACACTTCTATAGCCTTTTAACTCTCTACCTATAACCCTTACAGCTCCTGCAGTCTTCAGTAACTTTGTGATACATATTCACTTGGAATTCAATATGAAATTCTGCTGGTCAATCACATAAGACAGCTCTCCTCTGTTCATCAGGATAGCTCTACAGTATTAATATGCATAAAATTTTAGAAGATGCCACTTTGACAGAGGAGGTTTTTCTTTTTATAAATGTGTTTCTTTACAGAAAAAAAAAAAAAACATAAATTTGTTTCTTTACAAAAAAAAAAAAAAAAACACAAAAAAAAAAAAAAACAAAAACAAAAACAAAAACAAAACTTGGAGCAAATTACTTTTAAAAAGACTTTGAGCAGTGATTTTAAATGAGAAAGATATTTAAGGACTACCCTTTGTTTTTACTTTATATAGAATTCACAAGTTTATTTCCATCCGAGAGATGAAATGTTTAGTGTTTCCTCAAAGGAATTTAATTCTGAAAGGTTTGTCAGTCTCCACCAAAATAATGAGATCAGGAAGGACCTCAGAAGATGTACACATTCCTCAACAGAATTCATCCCTTTTCACTCCTTTATGGAGTATCTAACATTCATACTCTCCTGGTTTTACAATGTCAGCATACAACTATGTTTATTAAGGATTATTTTGATACAGATGAAGGAGCACAACTTCAGGGACGACTGTTCAAGAGGGAAAAGCTGAATGAATCACAAAGTTACAAGTGTGTGACACCGAGCAACTACATTATAGTAGTATTCTATAAAATATTAATGTAGGATATTAACTGAACATTTTCAGTTGCAAAGGCCTTGGTTCAGTTACATCCATTTAAAGTATTAAATGTTCATGTTTTACCACTCCCTTTACACAAGCATTCTTTCTAAGCTGTAAAACATAGCAGTCTCTTCTGATCTGGCAGCCATAAGAAGAAATTATTTAATGTAGCTTTCATCAAAATGAAAGGACAAAGAAAATTTACACAACTTCATTAAAAAAAAATACACTGTGTACATAGGTATTTCACATACCACATTTTTTGAGTGTTAGCTCTTCCATTCATATTTTGCAATGTAATATAGTTTGTTGGTTTTGTGGTTGGCTTTTTTTTAGAAAACATGAAAAAAGCAATATTAAATTCTTTTTCCGTGTATGTGTGTTGTCATGTTGTGCAACTCTTCCCTGCAGAACAAAGCTTAAGAAACTTTTCTGACTACTTCACAGTGCATTTCAGTTATTAAAATAAATTTTGCACAATGACCCATATGTCCAGCTTACCAGAGACAATTACTCCAAGGGGTAATTTATGTCTTAAAAGGAGCTTCACAGGCTCGGAGCAGTAATTCATCCTCTAGTAAGGGAGAGTGACAGCAACTTTCATCATCAAAATCAATGGTGAAAACAGTTGACTGAAGTTGTACAGAAGTTTTGACATAGCTTTTTAATTCCCCCAAGTCCTAAGCAGCAGCCATATCTGTTCTATTCTTTGCTCCAAACAGTCCACAGGTATGTCTCAAATCAAGCTCAAAGACCAGAACACTCCTTTTAGTAGATCACATACAAACCAGAATCACAAGAGTTTTGATCTACTCTTGTCAGTCTTGCCACACTTTCACATAAACTCAGGCAAAGTGGAGTTGCAGCCAAGGACCTGGCAGAATTTCCAGATCTGAAGTCCCCGCAGTTGAAGGATCTGACATGTACAATACTTTCACATTAAGATATGCATGAAGAATGCCTCTAAGATCATAGACAACAGTATCTCTGTGGATTTCAGCTAAGTTACAATTCATATAAATCCAGAATCTGATCTCTGGTTACATATGTTCTCCTCTAATAGGGGCAACAACGTACCATCTCACATTTCAGTATGCACCACTGTGTCCTGATAAAATTCTAACAACCCCATTTAAAAATTCTCAGAGTAATGGTGCATATTAATAGATAATCCTAGGTATGACCAGGCCAACCATCCAGTGTCCTGATCAACAAGTACAACTTCCTCCTACGTTCTAATAGAGCCTGTTGAAAAGAGAGGCATCTTCTACGTGTAAGTCCAACACAAAAGGCCTCAGATCCTTCTGGATGCTGACCAAAATTAACAGTGCTGTGTTCCAGAGGCACTAGGCAGCTATAACTTTTCCTAGGTCAATAGGTTCTGTAGATATAATCTACCAAAAATGTACTGAATGGAAGTAAAATTAAGTACTTGCACAGAAATACTCTAAAGTGCTAATCTGATAGATATCATGTCCTTGAATTCCTATGTGGTTTTCAGCTGTTCAATACTCTTATGGAATGCTCTGTTTAATACACATATAGAATATGTATTAAACATGATTGGTATAAGGGGATTTTCAAGTCTGGACATGAAGTTACTGTATCCCGGACCAAAACTGCTACACTATGAGTTTGGTTGTTGCCTGATCCAATGCCTGTTGAAACAAATAGAGAAAACCTCAGTAGAGATCAGTAGAACTTCAGGACTGCATACTTAAAAGGAATTTCTATCTCCAGCAGTATTAGAGGGAGACAGAGAAGTCTATTTTTCAAGAAGAGCAGAAAAACTGTAGCTTTACCAGACGATCTGCTAATCAAAACTTTCTTAAATTCCACTTTATTTATTGATCTAACAGCAAATTCCACTAGGGAAATGTGGAATGGAACAATAAGTTGTCTAGGAACTACATTTTTAACCATGTTCCATGCTGCTGCTCTAATTATGTAAAATAGTATTAAGTAACAAGCTGTTTATGCATGAAGTGGGTAATTTACACATCAAAAATTATTATGAAAATTGGATCACGCTATCTTCTTAGCTCTTCCCTCCTCCACCTCTTCAAATTCTCAGCTGGACTACTGGCAACAGAAACAGTTGTTCTAGGCTGGGATAACTATGAACTATCTTCTGATTGATCTTCCAAACACAGGGCACTTGCTCTGAAGAACTGAATCAACAACCACACGAGCTTGGAGAGAGAACAATGCATATTTCATCATCTCGCAAGTGTGACACTTCTAAAAGCATTAAAGGCATGACAAAAATGGACTAAAAAGCTGGCACACAGATTCAGAGCTGTCACTGTCCTTAACTCCAACATTGTTACTGTTGTTCATTAGGGTTTTTTTCTAGGAGGAGGACAGATGTGACAGAAACTTGCTTGTAATTTTTATCTGCTTTTAATGATAATGTAAACTATAGATTATCACTTAAACCCAGGTCATTTCACCTGGCTTTTACTGTAGGCTTAACACTAACTCACATTTAATAAATTTAATAACAGATCACACTTCATTGTTAAGAGATACACTGAATAACTAATACAGTGTGATCACTGAAAACCTATTTGACAAAAAATAGGTCAACATTTCCAGTATTTCACAAGAGTACGCGGCACGCATACAGTTTCTCTTCCCTAAACACAGCAGCTACACTCTTCCGGAGATTTTGGTCCATCCGACGTGGAGCTCTGGGCAAGTCCCATGGAGTTCCCGAGCAAAGCGTGTGGCTCCCGGGCTATGACGGCGCGGAGGGGTGCAAGGGCCGCTGACCCGTCGGGCCGGGCCAGGCCGGGCCG
>NW_008590567.1:18486-30489 GCF_000691845.1 Merops nubicus | reverse complement strand
ACAAGGGTTTGGAGTGATAGGACGAGGGGGAATAGCTTTAGGCTAGGAAAGGGGAGACTTAGGGTAATGGCTTTAGGCTAGGAAAGGGGAGACTTAAGTTAGAGATGAGGAAAAAGTTCTTCAGTATGAGGGTGATAGATCCCTGGAACAGGCTGCCCAGAGAGGCAGTGGAGGCCCCATCCCTGGAGACATTCAAAGTCAGGCTGGATGAAGCTCTGAGCAGCTTGACCTAGCTAGAGATGTCCCTGCTTATAGGGCTGGATGACCTTTGGAAGGCCCTTCCAACCCAAATGTTCTATGATTCTATCATCCTATAAAACAAAGGCCAGTGGCACAAAAACATCTGTTGAGGGCTCTGAAAACAGAACCTGATCCACAAAGCACATCTGAATTTCCAGTGCATACAGAAGCCTCCTTCTCTGCTGAATATATGATTCAGGCATTTTACAGGCTCACTGAGAGGAAAGGGAACATCTTTGTTTGATTACAGGCACGGGATTTTTCAAAAGCTTTCCTCCCCAGCCTAGCTCTGCTCCCAGTTAAACACCCAGAGTTTTACAAAGCACTTTCATGGTCAACAGACTTAGAGGCCAGTTCCAAAAGCTTCCAACGACACCTGCCCCAAGGCCAACATCTCTGGAGGGTTCCTTTTAATGTGGGTCCAGGAAACAAATTCACAACATGCTTTTTGTGAACTACCTCATAACATCAATAGCCTTTCAGGTGGTAGAAATCCACCCTGACTAATTCACCAGACACATTCTGGCACACGTCCTGTGCAAAACAGTTACTCACAAACACTTGTGCTTTGTGAATAGATGGTAAACATGGCAAGCAGCAATGAGAGGCTCATTTCTTTTTTTATCTTCCCATAAAGAGGTTTTTATGCCCACTTTCCCTCATTACCAACAACAGAAACACAGGACTGGTATTAAAAGCCTGAGTGCTGCAGCAGCACAGACAGCAGACAGGCAGGTTCAGGAGGACACACGGTGTCTGCTGTGCTGCTGGAGCCCCCAGCTCACCTTCAGGTCCCTGTGGATTATGGGTGTTTTGCACTGGTGCAGCCTGGCCACGGCCTCGCAGGTGTCACAGAAGATCTGCAGGACCTCGCCCTCGGTGAAGCCCGTCTGCAGGCGCTGGTTCATGAGGTTCACCACCTGGCCTCCTGAGCAGAGAACCACCACCAGTTAAGTCAGGAATGCAGAACGAGGTCTGGCCCAGGCCCCAGTCCTCTCAGACACAGGCTCAGTCTGCTCCCCATCAGGCTGGTGCTGGATGGTCGGTGCAGAAGGCGTTCCTGAGTTCAGATCCAAGCTCACACCAAGGCTCCCCAGAGGCCTTCTGCAGCCTGCTGACTCACCTTGTGCTCTTCTCATTTCCTCACCCAAATCCAAGGGGGGGCTTGCAAACCTGCTGGCAGGTGTTCCACCTCACCTTGCCTTTGAACAAGGCCTCAAGAGCAGCCAGTTACCCTCTGCAGCTCACACTCACCTGGCTGTTCAACACTCACATGGGATTCTGACTAAGCCACATCTTTTTCTTTCTTCTTCAAACTAAGGCTTTTTTGTCAGACCAGAGGAATAAGACACTGAATATATAAGGCTGGGGGGCCCCCACAGTGCACAAAATAGTTTCCTGTATGTCAGCAAGAAGAAGGAGAAAAGTAGAGACTCATACACTATTAAATAACTTGGCTGAAGGCCTAAACTGGCAAAAATACTAAAAACCCATCTGTAATAAGGGAAACTTCAGACAAATAAAAGCAAGTTTTCATGAATGGGTCCTGAATTTGCCTAGGCTTTGAGGTTTTGTTGCTGTCAAGGCCTTTCCAAAATAATCCACACTGAGGTTCTGCCCCCTCAAAACCCCCTGTATGTTCACAGAGAAAAGAACCCTTTCTGGACTTTTGGCAAAGCAGAACTGCATCATCCCACATCACAAGTGTGGGAAAACTATTTTCATGGTACAAAAGCAAAGCTCAGCTTACAGAACAGTACAGCTGTGAGCATTCTGCACTGAAGGGGAGGGCAGCTCTGATTTGGTTTGGAAAGTATCTGACACAAAATGAACACAGCAAGGGAAAACCCAGCGTGTTGAGAGCAGCTCCTGTGCTTCAGTCAGTGCTGAAGCCAGAGGCAGGCCTGTACTGAGCACAGCACCTGGCCAGAGCCAGCCATGGGACAAACACCACCTTGCAGCTGTCCCTTCAGGTAGAAGGAAGCACCTCAGAAGATGGATTTGGCTTCCTGAGCCCAAAGCCTGGCACAGCCAGGAGGCCAGCGTGGCTGGAGGGGGAACTCTCCCAGTTGCTGGGATCTGCACTTCCCTCCACTGTGGGGTCTAGAATGCAGAGAGGAGTATGGATTTACCAACACTGCCAGGCCCACTTCTTACAGCCCTCCCTGTGCTTACAGAGAGCTTACACAGCAACCCCTTCAGCAAAATCACACATGAAGTTCTTCCTTTTACCAGCAGACAAACCCATTGCAAGTTAGTCAAGATTCTTGCATCAAAATGAAGCAGCACAGAGGGCACAGCAGAACAAAACAAGTGTCATACATGTTTGAAGGCCTTTTAGCATCTGTTTGTTCTTGCTACAATGCACCTGGCTTCAGTTAAAAGCCAAACAGTCCCAAGAATACCTATTTCCATCAGCTGCCACCATCCAAAACAGCCACAGAGTTCTGAAGTCACCTGGCCAGAACACTGTTTTTGCTGAACAGTACTGCTGCAAGAGGCATCTCAGCAGAGCACACTCTCCAACCACCACATCCTAGCCACAAGAGATCAAAGCTCTGGGACAGCTGGAAAAGACTGGAAGAATCTCTCTGGCTAGAGGCAGCCAAGCAAAAAGGTCAGAGGTAAAAGGAATACTTTGTGGCTTCATATTATCCATTTTGAGCTTCTTCCAGAACAATCAATCCTAACTCAGGCTGAAGTGGAGGAAAACTTATGATATTGCAAAGCAAAGAATGATTCCATTCCACAGCCTGGCAGCTTTAAAAGTCATTTATTGGGTTGGGAAGCCTACTGAAAACAGCAATATATAATTTAAGGGTTCTCCTTCACAACAGAAAGGACCTGGGACCACTGTGGGCAGAGGCAAAGGTGGTACCAGTCTCATGAAAAGGATCAGCAAAGTCTCATATTGTCATTTGCTGCTCCACACCTAGTTCTGGCTTTGCTTTGTTCAAAACAGTTCCTTGGTATCCAAGGAAGGAACAGGTCTAGGAACAGGTTTGGTTTTTTAAAAGGAAGATGCTGTGCAGGTTTCCTGTATGTGCTGAACAGAGACAAACCTACCAGAGAAGCTGCTGAGCCCACACTCACCTCGACAGAAGTCCATTAGGATCAGCACTTCCCACACGTCTCCACTGCTCACCGAGTTTATACTGGAGTCAATGTATCCAACAATGTTCTTGTGGCCAGACAGATCCCTCTGTAAGATACATAAATCCAAAGCATAAACCAGCCATGTACAGCAAGCAGCACTTTAATCTGGTTGCTCTCCACTGCACAGCTCTCCCAGCTCTGCTCCTGTCCAGACAAAAGCTCCTGTGACTTTGGACAAATCACCACACACAACCTGAACAAACCTGAGGCCTGTCTGTACCCATTTTCTTCCCAGAAGGATTTGAGACTAAGAGCAGAGAACCAGCCAGCCTGATGAGTTAACCTGTCCAGATCCCTCAGAGTGCCCAGGCCAAGCCACCTGGAGCTGCTCCTCCCTTACACAGAGGGGAGAACAAGGCAGATGTTTTGTGGTGCTGATACACAGTATGTGCTGTGCTTACTCCTCTCATCTCCTTCTCTTTTGCTGGCACATTCACACACTCAGAAAACACCATGAAGGTAATAAAGTGTAGCTCTGCTTTCAGAAGTACCTTAGCAGGCTGGATGAAGCTCTGAGTGGCTTGATCTAGTTGGAGATGTCCCTGCTTACAGCTGGGGGTTGGACTAGGTGACCTTTGGAGGTCCCTTCCAGCCCAGACATTCTATGATTCTATGATTAAAGCACAAGGTTTTGTATCAATAACTTATCCATGGCACATGCCAAGCCTACAGGGACTCTGGGACTGCCAGCCTCACACACATCCAAGGTGTAAGAGCCAGTCCCCTCCAACTTCACCTGTACAAGAAACCAAGATTCTGCTGGCCACCCTCTGCTCTAGTGCAGTGGGGTTACAGAAAGTGCAGTTAAGTTTTAAATATTTCTTCATTGCCTTAAAGCTAGGAAAGAAGAAAATATATCCTTTTAGTGACATCCTGGTTCTTGGGTTACAGAAAGTGCAGTTAAGTTTTAAATATTTCTTCATTGCCTTAAAGCTAGGAAAGAAGAAATATCCTTTTAGTGACATACTGGTTCTTCAGGGTCAGTGCTTATGGTGAGATTCCACACAGGAGCAAGTGGACCTGCCAAGGAAGGAGGATGCTTCTTGCCCTCACTTTCCAGGTTAGCCACACATGTCACAGAGGGACCAAAGACATTGACATAATGGAAAGCACCAGCAAGTGAAATGTAACTCAACGAGCTTTGTGAGCACAGCTAAAGCCTTTGATGAGAGATCCAATCTCAACTTTTTCCCTGTAGCACTAGTTACAGTGAAAACAAAGCAAGCCCCAAAGCAGCACTGACTCCAGGAGTTAACTTTAAAAGGTACTAACCCAATTAAAAGCCAATTCAAAAAACACACCCAGAATTGCTACAGGTAAGAGCTTCTAATATGAAGACCACCTACCCCACTCCTACACCTTGTGTGGGAAATTAGCAGCAGAATGAGGATTTTATTTCCTTGCCCACCGCACAGTTGCTCTAAGCATTCATCACTACCTTCAAATACAGCTTCAGAAGGGATATGTCCCATGTTTACCAGGCTCCAAAGAAAGCAAATCTATTCAGATCATCTCAACTTTTAATTTGTTTAGAGACTAACTAGCTACTAAAAGTAGATATCTTATCATATCACGATATAACATCATCTTGTGGTCAATAATCTAAATAAATATCCCAGTGCTTATTACAAACACTTCTGTTTCAAAAGCCCAGGTAGCAACTACCCCAAAAATACTGGTTTTATCAACAGAGAAAAACCTTCACACCAAAGATTAGAAGCTGTTGTGATACAAACTCATCTCAGGATGGAGACTCTGTTCATGCACTGATTTGAGTTCAGAGACTGTTACATCAGAATCAACCTTTTCTGATGAGGTCTGAAAGGCTTTAGCCCTGAGACTGTGAAGTTTAAGATGCCCAGTGATGCTCACCTCTTCAGCTCTTCCTTTTCCCACTAAGCTGTGGAGTTGACAGGAGTTTTTTGCCCTGACATCTCCTCTGCTTTTTCAGCTCCTGTGTCTTTCTTGCCCACCAAAGCTATTTACATTTTAAATAATGGAACGTGAGATTTTTGCACAGTTAAATAACTCCAGGAATTAGGTCTTTCCCAAAGGAAGTTTTGCTAAGAAAACCCAGTTTTTGACACTGTGGTACACAGATCCCAGGCAGAAGGTGACCAGGCTCTCACACTTCTCCCCCCACCCTGGGGCCCAGAGCAAGGTGGTGACTTACCATGATCTGGATTTCTCTCTTGCAGACTTGCAAGTCGTACTCATTGTTGACATACATCCTCTTCAGGGCACATTTCACCCCGTTGTTAGTCCTCACCAGAAACACTATTGCAAAGCCACCTGCAGAAGAGAAGAACCATTCCCTTCAGTAAAAAAGGAATCTCTTGGTGCTTCAGACTGTCTTCTCCTCCATCTGCCACCAGAACACAGTCAGAAGAGGGAGGACACTCAGCAGCCCCCACCAGAGCCACGGTGGGAGCATCCCCCATGTGCTTAGCTCAAGAGCTTCCAGTTCTGCCTAGACAGCTATTTCTAGGAGCTAAAAGGAATTCAAGGGGACAAATCTTCAATTAATGGTAGCCAAGTTAACATTCAACATCCCCATAGAAACAAGCAAGCAATTAGAGCAGGTACTTGTCCTGCCAGAGAGTCCTTCATTCCCACTATGAAGAAAGCTGAAGTGCAAACAACAACATTGCCTTGGACAAAAACTGGAGTTACAGATCATCCACTGAACTAGTCAAGGCCTAAACTTGAATGGCTTTTCAACTTTTGAAGTGTCTAAGTTATATTATCAAGCTGATTTGCACAAGAACCAGAAGACACCCATCTCCCACACATGGCTTGATGGTTTTGGAAAAAAAAGGGCAGAAGAACAAAAACCAAGCCCAGGACTCATTCTGTGGGCCTGGCTGTCAGCAAGGTCAGGGCTGCCAGGATGAAAGCCTTTCACCTCTGCCAGCACACACCAGAACACAGGGGCAGTCCTGCCAAAGAGCAGCTGAGGAGGGGGCTTTCCAGGCAGCAGTCACACATCACTCCCAGAGACCAGGACAAATGAGTCACACGGATCCCAGGAGCCAAAAGTTCTGCACAGTGGTACAGAGGGAAGCACGATGGCACTGCCCATCCCACGAGCTAACAGCAGCTTCTCTGCCCTGTCACCCTGCACTACAGCACACACTTCTTTACCTCTACGGATTTCTAAAGGATCAACTCAATAGCAAGTTCTGATTTGGTGCTGCCAAGGCCTTCAAAAGTCCTGTGATGCCACAAGAGCTGCAGCCACACACTGTAAAGTTATTCACATTCCAAAGAACTCTCAGTTTAAAAGTTCCAGCCCTGCAGTGAGTCCCATTCTTTACAAGCTGCCAGACACCACCAGGTCAACAACATACATAGAGTTCTTTTGACACGTTTGTAAATTATTATGATGGTTATTTGGCACTGAAATGAGTTCCTCCCCACCATGCACAGTGTGACAAGCATGACAGCCACATCTGGGTCAAATTCAGGGTTAAAATAGGTTGCATTTGACAATTCCAGTCTTGCAATAACTGATGCTTACAAGCTGTTAACAAATCAAACACCACAGCCAAAAGGCCCACTGAGGCTTTTACTAAATCTGGGATTTATTTTTGCTAAGAACAGATTGAAAAAGTGTAAATTATTAGACAATGTTTCTATGTTCAAAGCATAACCCTCCCCATTTGTTATCAAACAGCTCTTACAGGACCCATTGCAGCTCATCTTCCAAAACAACCAGAGTAGAATTACCCATGGAAATAACGTCTGTCAGGACCAGAGCTGTTAAACAAGACCAAAAACATATCTCAGCATGCAAAAACCTTAGTTTACACACCACAGTTTGCCACAGGAACCAGAGCAGGTTTTCCAAGGAAGCTCCATTGACTTCCAGAAGCAGAACAGAAAAGCAGCAGCCCCAGTTGCAAAAAGATGTAACAGAAAGAAGGAAATAAACACACACAAAACAAAGCCACCCAGCACAAAACTTCAATTAAAAGACTTCAATTAAACGTCTTAAAAGCCACAACCAAATTGCAAAATGGATATTTGGATTCAGAGAAGCAGGACCTGGCCCTGGCACAGAGCAAGCCACACAGATGCTGCTCACTCCTGCCACCAGGGCTTTAATAAAGGTCCCATTTCTCCACAGCACTCAAATTCAGACACACAAATAACCCCAACTCTCTCCCTTAAGCTGCTTCAAGTTGAAAATCTCAAACTACAAATAATTTTTAAGAACTCACAAAGCTGAAGCAGTGGCCATATTGTTCTACCCTAGCCACATGTGTCTCACTGCTGAAAAACAAACCCACACATCCTGCTGGGCTACCTCTAGCCCAGAGGAGGCAAATGCTGGAAAGAGCAAGCCAGCACTCTATGATTTCCACCACCCCCCATCTTATAACCTACAAGAGAGACATTAAGAAATAAGGGACCCATAACTAGCACAAATTCCCCAGTCCCTACTTTCTTATGACATTATGCTTTTCTAAAAATCATTGGAGAGATCAGGTTTATACTTTTAATATTCCTGTACACCATTATCACAGACCACAAGTAACAGGGAACAAAAAACCAATTGCTTCTGGGTGTGTTGGGGTTTGCTTGGTGTTTTTTTTTTTTTTGTTTGCTTTATTTAACAGAATCTGTCCTCAAAAACTTTCAGAATTATAAGATTCCACCCCCCAAGTGAGGAAATCAGGGGCCACCCATCAGAAGCTCTCCAGGCCTCCAGCTCCCTGCCCACAGCTCCTCCAGCCTGGCTCCAGCAGGATCCTGCAGCTCCATTTACAGCCCTGTGCTCAGCAGAAAGAAACACCAGCCAAGCAGCAAAAATAGATCAATTCAACTTTTTTAAATAAGCAGAACTAAATTCAAGGACCTCCTCCTTCCAAATCTTTGCTTCAGCTGAAGCAGGACTGATAGCTCTTCAGACCAACTGCCATCATCTCATCAGCAAAGTTTTGGGCAAGGAACTTCTCCTCTAGCCTGGATCCTACACTAATCAACAAAGTCCCTCCCAAACACCCTCCCTAGAAGAGGGACACGATGTTATTTTGCTTACTAGCAACCAGGGCCAACTGGCAAAGAAAATCAGTCTATCCAGAGAACACAGCTAAACAATCCTGAGAGTCACAGACACTTAGAACCTACAATAATTAGTTAATGCTTTTTGATACAGGACTACAACATTGAGACATGGGGACCCAACAGAAATGTAGAAAGCATCCTCCAAATGGAGCAGCCAGAGATGAATACATCAGGTGGAGATGTGTCCAAGGTAAGGAAAGCCTGAAACACCTGCAGAGCTGTTCCACGACTTGCACAAGTCCTCGTGTCCTTCCCTCCTTGAACTCCTCCAAACTTCAGCTGACAACACACATGGAAGCTGTGCAAAGTCATCTCACTCACTTTGTCTGCCAATACACCAACCAATTCCATTACTTTATTGTTAAACCCCCACCAGCTGCAGATTAAAGCATGACCATTTTGTAGCAGTGAGAGCAGCAGGCTGCTCTCCAGAGGACACAAGCACTGATCTCCCCAGGGTACCTCCAGCAGTTCTTACAGGGGTCTAGAGTAAGCAACACTGCCATGAGAAAAGCAAAAGGTGATGCCCACATCCATTGGAGATAGGCTCCAAAGTTCTACTTTCTAAACATCATCTGGTCTGACTGCCTCAGCTAAACCAGGCCAAACAGTGGTGTACTGAGGCCAGGTTTTGACTGGATCCAGGATTTAGTCCAGAAAGGCACAACACAATCAAGAACATCTAGCTTCCCTCAGGTAGTCATTCCACACATTAAACCAGAAAAGGTGTGGAAAATACCACCCTGATTTGAATGTCTCTGCATTATGACACCTTCCACTGCTAATTTGCTCCAGTACTCCCACGTTTTGCAGGCAGAGAACAGTTTACAGAGGACTGTAAAACACTCAGGACCAGAGCAGGATGAAGGGAGGGGAAAAGGGACAAGGAACAGCAGCTTCTTGCGACACTCCTCATACACAAAGAGCTCAAGGAACACAAGATCAGAGTTCATCAGTAGGCCATACGGGCCAACACTAAGAACACCAAGAACCTGCACCTGCAAAGGAACAGCTTCTTGCGCTCAGAATCAAGCCAGCAGCTCCCAGCACACACTTACAGAAACAGGGAGCGATCACATCCACACACCAGAGCAAGCCAGAGGTACTGCAGGAATCCTGCTCCTTCCAGGGGTCTTTCAGGCTGGGGGTCTCTCCAGGTTGAGGTCAGAGCTGTAGGTACATCTGCCCATCGGTTTCTCATGCAACAACTGCTGTATGTCCAGATGTCTTGCCTCCAGAGGTCTGTACTCAGACCAAGAGACATTTCCTTTTAAGTATCTTGTGCACAGGAGATGAATTTGGAGCTCTGGTCTGTCCTTCACCTCCACAGTCCCTCACACATTTATTATGGACTGCTCAACAAACTGCTTCTCTTGCTAAAAAAATGCCACTTGCCCCAAACTGCTGCCTTGCAAAAAAGGTTGACAGCAACACCACATCATCACGTTGGGGCTGGGGGTTAAAGTGCATGAGCAGGTAACCAGCTATATACTCAAAGCATTTTGAAGCACCTGAAACTTTTCTATTGGGAACTGTGGCCAAGACTCCAGATTCACACCAGAAGGGCAGTTCCAGGAGGACTTGTGCTCCCACAGCTACCTCCAAAGCTACCTCCTAAGCAGCACTCACGTTTCAGCAAGGTGACAGAAGGGAAGGGAAGCCCAAGAGATGGTTGAAGTTTTCACCTGGCAGCATTAGGCAACCCAGAACAGTGATGCTGTCCTGTGCAGCCCAGAAGGGATCAAGCACCTGGACTGCAGCCAACACTGCTTAAACAAGGGCCTGCTACTGGGTTTAAGAGTTTTCCTTCACCTACCACGAAGCAACGTGCAGTACAGGAGGGACATGTTTGCAGAAGCCTTCTCCTGGGAGTTGCAGTGGTAGGGATGCGTGCTGCTAAGGTCCTGCTGTCACTCTGTGGTCACCACTGCATTGAACAAGCAGGTTGTGCTTAGACAAGTCAGCCAGTGCTCATCAGCTCATCTGAACTCTGATGGTTTTTCACAGAACCATGCTGAAATCAGCTTGTAAGCTACCTTGCCAACGGCTGCTCTCACTGGTCAACCCCTCCTCCTAACACACACCTACATCACCACCTCCTCAGCCCCAAGGACAACCTTCAGCTTCCAGAACTGACCAAAAGCAGTTTCTCTCTCCTTATTCCAGTCCAACCCCCAACTTTGCTAATCTGGGCAAAGCTGAAAAGAAATAGATCAGAGATGAGTTGACAAGCCATTATGAAGCACTGCCAGATGCACTTTACAGGAGCACTTACTTCTATTCTCAGTGAACAGCAAGCAGGATGGGCCTTCCAACTAAGGAAGGACCTGCCAGCTCTAATGCACCACGCCAGCTCCAGCACAAGTGCCAGGGTCTGTGTAACACAGGGTTTGTGCCAAGGCAGCCAAGGTCAGCTCAAGAGCCCACGCTGCCTCAGGTGAGGCTGGAGAGCTGTGCCACACGTGCTCAGGGATCCTGGTCACACCAAGGCTTAGGAGCAAAGTAATGCAGGCACTAGGAACATCCTCACAGGTTTGCCAGTAAAGCCTTTTTTCCAGCACACATATAGAGGGGGAAAGTCAAGAGACCAGTTCCAGCCTTTAGATGCAACAGAGCAAATAAATCCAGAGCCTCTGCAAGCACCAGAAGGGAAAGAAGCAAGAACTAAGCCTGAGTCAGCTCGGAGGACAGTTCTCCCCTGCATTTTTAAACAAGTGCCTGTGGTTTGAAGTTCTGAAGGGAATTCAACTCTTTTCCCATACAAGCCAGCAGAAGCTAAAATACTCCTCTCATTCTAAGACTTCAGAAGTTACTTACATGCTCATCCTTAAGGCTTATTAGCCTTGCTGAACAGGAGTGTGCAGCCAGGATTACCATCACCACCAGCTTAGAGCCAGCAGCAGACACCAGCCTCAGGCTACATCACTGCCCTGAGGCCCACAGGTACTTCTGCAACAGCATCACAGAAGTGTTCTGATCACCACCAGCTTAGAGCCAGCAGCAGACACCAGCCTCAGGCTACATCACTGCCCTCTGCCCTGAGGCCCACAGGTACTTCTGCAACAGCTCAGGAACAGAATCACAGAGGTGTTCTGACCAGAAAAGTGTTCTGACCCTTCAAAAACATCGAGTTCAACCAGTAACCCAGCACTGCCACGTCACCACTAGATTGTGCCCCTCAGCTCCCAACCCCACTTCCACAGCTTGAGAACCCCTCCAGGCACAGGGACTCCACCACTGCCCTGAGCAGCCTGGGCAAGGCTTTGACAGCTCTGTCAGTGAAGAAATTTTCCCTAACGTTATCCTCCTGCACACTCCTGGCCTGACTTGTTCTTGCTAACCAGTTTTGAGACAAGCTGCAAAACAAAAAAAAAAAAAAAAAAAAAAAAAAAAAAAAAAAAAAAGGAAAAAAGAAAAAAAGGGGAACTTCCAATGATCCCCAGTTGATTGCAATGCTGGAGCAGTTCTCCATGCAGGCTGCTGTCAGTGCACTGGCCAGTTTCCAGCACTGGTACTTGTATTTTCAGCCCTTCTGTA
>NW_008590567.1:0-18473 GCF_000691845.1 Merops nubicus | reverse complement strand
AGGATGCAGCAAGGAAAGCTCTTCCACAGGAGGTAAAACCAGCTGCACAGAGCTGCACGTGATCCCCTCTCTCAGCTCCTCACAAGGTAAGGAGATAGGACTCTGCTGCATTTGAGTGATTCACAGGTACTGGGAGCCTGGAATCCTCACAACCAGCAAGCCACAGGCAGCCAGCAACACCAGCCTGCAAACAGGCACAAGATGCTGCTTCCAGACAAGTTGCTCTAACAGATGTCACAGTGAGGAAATTTACAGAAAAATGGGTTGCTCCTTCTCCATCACCCTGTTGTCATAAGCTCTTCCAGAGCTGCCTTTCACTGGCGAGCCCAGGAATCAGCCAAGCTGAGCAAACACTGCTGCCCCAGACTACCTGTCCCCCCAGTGCTGCACGTCGGTGGCCACGACTCCCTCCAGCACAGCTGAGGTCTTCTGGAGCAACAGATCCACCTCACCCCCCTGGGACAGCACCACTGTGGGGGACACCAGCAGAAATCTCTTGTCCTGAGAGCCCACCTGTGTCCTACCAACATGACTGCTGCATCTTCACACAGCACCCCTTGCTCAGCTCTTTGAGCTGCATTTAAGTCCTGCTCCAGATGGTCACACCCCCCCCATCAGGTAACCTTGCAAAGAGCAGAGCAGGAAGCCCTGTTTTACTGCAGGCAGGCTTTGTGCCTGCCAAGACAAGGGGCCCCCACAACGAGCCTGCTCCCTTCATGCCCAGCCAAAGGAAAACAGGCCCAGCCAGAGGCAGGTCTGGGCCCCAGCCCAGCAGAGCACCCACCCGAGCCCAGAGCAGGACGGGCTGGACTCTGCCCTGCACACACAGCACAGCAGATTAGACCTCCCAGGACCTGCAGGAGCAAAGGCCTCTCCATGAGCCTCTTGTTCCCAGAACACAGGATGTGTTCTGTGCTAGCCTGCTATGCTGATCTGCCACCCTCTGCACCAGCCAGCAGCAACAAAACAAACAGTTTCATCCAAACCCAGCCAGGCAGAACACCTCCTTCTAAAACCCATACCAGAAGCACCTCCCAGAGATGTCAAGTGCTGTTTGCCCAGGAGCAAAGGAGACATGGCCAGGAGGTGACCATGCTGCACACGTCTGAGCTCTGCAAGAACAGCTACAAGAACATTTCCACCACGTGGACATGTCTTCCCTCTGCAAACATTTTGTCTTGGACCACATCCTTCCTCTTCTCTCCAAGGCTACACTGGATAACCCAACAGCAGCCAGGCTGGAGGAGGAATCACTGCTGTCTTCCATTAAGATACTCAAACCACTGAGCTTGAAAGAACCAACTATCAAATCATCAATTCCCACTTGAAAAAAAACAAACCTCCAAACTGCTTCACTCTGGATTTTCTCCATCATCCTTCTACAAACAAATTAACAATACCTGGAATTACCACAGTCCCTGATAAACATTCTGGATGCTACTAAAAATTTGAAGAATAAAGGGTGAAATTCTTTTCTGAGCTGCACAAACAGTTTGTGGTTTCCACTGAGCTGTTTCCAGCTTTTTGAGTTTTAGCTCCACCTCACCCACCTCAAAGCTCCGTGTGCTGGACAGCCCCCTGTGCTTTAGTTCTGAAGCTGAGGGGACAGCCAAGTGCTTCTCAGATGTCCCCAACAATGGCCCTGAGAACATTTAGCCTCCTGGGACAGCCAGCAAGACATTTTCAGCTCCAATTGTGCTAGCAGGCACTTAATGTAAGTGCTCGGCTGAACCAGGCACAAAGCCACTCCCCATCTGCACAATCCAAACACTTACCAGTTCTTGTCCATCAAGAATTACATCATATTTTGCCTTATCTCACAAGCCAGAGGAACCTTCCTAAGTACAAGGGGCACTCTCCATTTTTTATTTTTTTTATTTTTATTTTTCCCTCCCAGTCAGGATGCTGTGACCAAGTTACAGGGAAATCACCTCAGCTCACTTGCACAGAGTGCTTGCAGCTCACCATTCCCAAAGCTTTGCTAGAACATAGTTCCCAGCTCTTATTTTTCCCCAGTCATAGAAGCAAGCAGCAGATGCAGACACTGCACATCACCCACCACTGGGCACCATCACCTGGCAGCCCCAGAACCACCCTCCCTCTCTGACATGTCTCTAACAGGAATGATGTGCAGTCACTTAAAGTTCTCCTCTATTTCTGTATACACAATACTCATTCCTTCCAACATACTACTCTGATTCTGTGATGTGATTCTTGATCATAAAGCACCAAAATATTAGTGCATCTTTTCAAGGGATAGAGATAGCTTCAGCAAACCTCAGCTCTGGCATCACTTATCCTTCACCACAAAGAAGGAAGGCCAAGGAAAACACTTTGGGCAGAGTTAAGCAATCCAATCACCTGTAATTATTTCAGAGAACAGCCAAGTTCAGCTAACATTAGCATCCAGCTCTGCAGGCACATCAGGGAGAAGCACTTGGATGTGCCAGTGCCTCTCTCTGACAGCTCTTAGTGCCAGTTGTCAGCAAAGGTGAAATAACCCCACCTTGGTTCTCCAGACCAAAAATGAAGATGGACAAGTGACTCATCTCTAGGACAGAGAAAACGTACCAAGGTGTCCTGGGATTCTCCCCTCAGCCCTCGCTGGGGCTGCTGAGACCTTCAGAGAATCTTGCTGTGCACCACAGTGTGGGTCTTGCTGTCAGGAGGAGACTCCCCCAGCAGCTCCTACGAAGAGCACCACACTCAGTCCAGAGAGTAGGAAGAGAAGGGCAACAATCCCTTACTGCTCACATCTCCTGTCACCCTCCACACAAATATCCGCGGGTTAATTTTCATATGGACTTCTTGTTTTAATTTTAGCTCCACTAGTCAGCTACAATGGGCACTAGGATTACAGTGCTATTTTTTGTAGTAATTAACATATTCTTTCTGCTGTCTTTTACTCCACTCTTCCACTGCCAAGCAGAGGGGTATTGCTGCAGCATACCTGTTAAAAAACAGGTGGTTTCAAACCCTGGTTTTCCTCTTTTGACATAACTTCCCCATCACTTCTGAGAACTTTGTTTCCAGAGCAGGACACTTTACCCCAAAATAAGTTTTCTGTTCCAATATTACCCCTTTCTATCACCAAATGCACCAAGAACCTGGGAACAGTATTATGAAGTGTTCTGCTCTGATACACAAGGAATTCCCATGGTCAGGATGTCTGCACGTTGCTGTTTCTGCTTCAGGAAGCATTTACACCTGTACAGTTAGAGACATCTGCATTAAGACCTTGCAAAAACAAAAATACAACTCCCTCAAGATCTGTTTTTCAACTGAGGCCACAGTAATGAGGGAGACTGTTAGGGCTGTAACCTCCAAAATCACGTCTCTACAGAGGAAGTAAAGAGAACAGTGGTACCACCTGAGGCCTACTGAGTTCAGCCTGGAATGTTCTCTGCTCCCTCTCGAGTTGGAGACTGTCAGTCACAAGCAATCTGCAAATAAATACTTTGCTCTTTAAGTCATGGTCTTAAAAAGGATCCTACTAGGATAGAAAACCCTGCCATTAATAAAAAGGTGAAAATTAAGGATTTGCCCAAAGAAGAGGGGGTCGGTGTGACAACACCCCACAGCCAGCAGCAGCACAGGCCCTGCTCCTGTCCCTGTGCTCTGCTCAGCAGACACGAGCTCCAGAAAGCAGATCTGTGCTGGAAGGAGACCCTCAGGTGTCCAACCAGAAGTCCAGAAGAGGCCCCTCAAAACCACAGCATCTCACAGTAAGACAGGTATCAACTCATCCTAACAGAATGGGGCTGGAGGTTCTTGTCATTACACTCTGGGCATGGCAGAACCTATCAGCAACAGGGAAAAACATTTTTAGAGGTTTCTCTATCCTGCCAGGTATCATAAAGGGCCCCAACCACTGCCACCAATTAAAAGTGAACACTATATCTGTTACTTGTAAGCTTCCTTTGGTCTGGTGAAGGATTAATCACTGATACAGTCAAAGAGTACTGGTATCAAGCCAGTACCCTGGTTTCACTGGGGTATTTACATGTTGTCTCATATATATATAAGCAAAGATTACTCACCCTCAGGTTGCACACACAGAGGACACACAGCCTACCCCAGAAGCACAGGCTTCCATCCAGTCTCAGGAGTATGTGCACATAATTGGTTGTTGCCTCCCACAACCCAGGCTACAAAATTGGACTTCTCTTTACCTAAGCTGTGTCAACAGCCTGTGAGCTCCAGCACAAAACAACAACAGGGTGTGCTCAGCCACCAGCTGAAGCAGGTCAGGCTCATGCTCAAACCCAGAGCTGCAAGTGTTACCTACAGGGCTCTGGGAAGGCAGCAATGAGAACAACCTGCAGGACATGCTGCACAGAACCAGCAGTGTCTCTGCTGAGCCAGGAAGGCCTCAATAGGGATCTTCTGACCTTACTACACCCAAGCTCCTCTAACTGACCAGTGCATGTGCTTGTAGGGGCATACATGTGTGATAAACCAGAATCCAGCTCTGAAAGAACAAAACCAAACCCTTATCCCCTGGCAACACTCTCCAGCTGAGAAAAGCAGATAACACTAAACCAAACAAGTCTACTCTGAGCCAAGATTTTCTACCTCAAAGGAAATGACAAGCTTGCCTTAGTAGTTTTTTTTTTTAAGTCACTTGACTTACACTAAAACATAACAGTGTCAAGTTTAAAGGACTACTTCAATCTGAAGAGCCTACCCCAGCATCTCCTAGAGCAGTGTTTGAAGCCATCTATGAAGATGAACTCTACATATCAGAAATACTAACCACTGGTCCCTGCAGAGAAGAATGTGGAGTCTCTCTACAGTACTGAGGAGTTCTCCCTTCAGCTCAAGGGCTGTAAAACACTAGGACATAAGTCACTGAATCCCAGCATGGTGGGGTGGGAAGGGACCTCTGGGGATCATCCCATCCAGCCCCTGCTCCAGCAGCTCACCCCCAGCAGGGTGCCCAGGGTCACAGCCAGGAGGGTTTGGGATCTCTCCAGAGCAGGAGACTCCACAGCCTCTCTGGGCAGCTGCTCCAGGATCCAACACCCTCACACCAGAAAAGTTTCTCCTCCTGCTCAGGTGGCACCTCCTGGGTTCCAGTTGGTGCCCGTTGCCCCTTGTCCTGTGGCTGGGCACCACTGAGCAGAGTCTGGCCCCAACCTCTTGCCCCCCGGGGCCCTTTAGCTCTTGCTCAGCACTGCTCAGATCCCCTCTGAGGCTTCTCCTCTCCAGCTGACCAGCCCCAGGGCTCTCAGCCTGTCGTGGCCCAGAGATGCTCCAGCCCCTCAGCAGCTTTGGAGCCTCTACTGGGCTTTCTCCAGTAGCTCCTGGTCTATCTTGAACTGGAGAGCCCAGAACTGGACATGCAGCTCCAGAGGTGGCCTCACTAGGGCAGAGTAGAGGGAGACCCTTGACCTGCTGGTCATTCCTAGAGCCTGTGCAAGCTTAATAGCTACGAAGCAAGTAAGACCACATAAAAGGTAGCACAGGACACTTCCTTTCAGCAGTCCCTGGGAAGCTCCCCACGCTCCTTTCCAAGAGGAAGGCTACAGCTCTCACCTCCCCCTGCTCGCCTGTACAGGAAGTTAAACACCATTAAAACAAAACACAGATTAGTGAAGATTCTGTGGAGCTTATTAAGCTTTCAGTTGTGGGTTAGTCCATTCCTTTGAGCTGCTTCTATTGCCCCTAAACAGCACTTTTAGAAAGCTTCATACTGGAGTGGAGATAGAACTGCTCTGGGAAACTTATCACATCACATCTTGAAACATCAACTGCCAATTAGATAGTCTGAATATTTAAGAGTTATCTTGAGGGCAAAGAAAAAAAGCAAACCCCTAACCACAACTGAAAGACCTTTGTCTATTTATGTAGCAATGGTCACAATCACTCATATTTCATCCATGTACTGGCCATTTTTTAGTGGCTGTAGAGCAAATCAGAGCTTGAGAAGTGCAGGCAAAGTAGAGACCACATAGATAAAGCATTAAAGGACATCTAGTATTTCAAGACAGGAAATCCAAAACAGGCACAAATATCAGGAGAATCAGCTGACATCTTCCTAGATTAGATACTAAGCAGATGAAAAATTAGCTAAGCAGATATATTTACAACAGGATCAGGAATTTAACAGCAATCACACTCCAGAGAAGACTGTAGCAGTGACAGCTGTGAGAAGTCAGAGCTCCAGGTTAAGCTGAACTCAGAGGAACTGCAGCTTCTCATTTTACAGAGGCTTCCAATGATACTTGAACTAAAGAAGCTCCCCAAGGAACCCAGACACAGGTTGTGTGGCAAGCTACCTACAGACAGCGTGCTCTTGGCATAGGGCAGACTTGTGAAGAATTTTCCAACTTAGCTGGGCAGCAGCCTCACACACAGAGCAACCAGCCCTCCCCTCCTCACAGAGCAAGTGTGTGCACAGCTACCTCCTGCCCAGCAGCTGCAGCTTCCCAGGCCCAGTCCTGTCACCAGAGCACAGCCCTGCTGGGAAACCAAGGCAGATCCTGTGTTCACCTGGTTTATAGCCCTATCAACACCAGTTCTGAGCAGAGCAGGTCACAAACTCCCTCAACCCTCTGTTTCCCATGGCAGGGAGAGTTACATGTGCAGCCCTGGAGCCCCCAAGCTCTCGGGGTTTAAGCACAAGGCTCTGCACTCTCCCATCACTGATAACCACTTCAAGTGCAGGAAATTCTCCACGCAGCTCACATTTTACTTTGTGGAGACCAAATTCTCCAGCTCAATTTGCACATATGACCTATTAAGCCACTAGAACATGGAAATTGTACTGAAGAGGAGCCTCCACTGCTGGCCAGCACCAACCTGTAAGGCAGCTGCACGCTGGGCACGGACAGCCCAGGACCTGCACCAGCCCTGGGCTGCTGCACAGTGCAACTGCTGCACAGCTGAGAGGGTGGGAGAGGGGGGAGAGGATAAACCAGCTACAGACAGATCTCCAGAGTCACACACATCCATCAGACAACCAACACCATCCCAGCAAACATCTGCATCCAGAGCTGCAGCAGAGCCCCAGGTGTGCACTCAGAGCTGTGGTGGTGAGAAGCTCCCCTCAGCTCTGACCCAAGCAGCTCCCACACTCCAGCTGTGGCACTGCTGAAGCTCCAGGCTTTAAATACCACCAGACAAACTTTAATAGAGCATCCAGCACACCCAACAGAGCAACGAGCTCCCCCCAGGTAAAACAAAGGCTCAGGCTCCAGCGAGCTCACGGGTCAGGCTCCCAGCAAGAGGAAAGCAGGGACACAGCCAGCCCTACACAGATTTACTATAGCTGAGAGCCCTAATGTGATTAGCAGTGTAATTATAGGGCCCTTGCTTAGTGTCACTGCTGCAACATCTAGGCCACGACAAGACAGATTTAGATCTCCAGGCTCCACCCTCTTCTGGGTGCTTTTTAAGCAGGCAGGATGTCACAGCCACTGTGAGTGTGGCACTCACAGCCACGAGTGCCCAAACTGGGCCAAATAACACAGCCAGAAACACCACCCAGCACAGGGTGGAAGCATGGTCTCCACCTCCCCTCCCCTGATTTTAGGAGAACAAGATTGGCTGGCTAGGGATTGTTGTGGGGTTTTTGGGGGTGAGCATTTAGTTTATTAGCTATGACACTCACAACTGAAAAAAAAAAAAAGGCACAAAATATTCATAGTCCCAGGCATTTTCACTGCATTGAGGACACAGAAAAGGCTTAACTTTTTCTTAACCTTTCTCACTTCCCTGGGATTTACTTTGATAGGCCTTATTTAAAGCTGTTTAGCTTCATTTCTTTGCATTTTCCAGCATCGTATCTTATTACAGGTCTTTAGGAGACATTCCTCCCCCCTGGATGATAATCCTTCAGCTCCCAGCCAGTTCCATGGAGAAATTAAAAAAAAAAAAATTAAGCTGTAAATCATAATATAGCTGAGAAAGGAGGGAAGGGGAAAAAAAAAAAATTGGGAGATAGTGAAAGGAAATTAAATTAATCTTTGCTATGCAACACCACAAGAGAAGCCTAAAATAACCAATAGGCAAGATCCACGCTGAGCATTAACTCCACATTCCCTTTCCAAAAGCTCTAGTCCAAGGGCAGCAACAGCTTCTCACACCACATCCTCCAGGAACACAGTCTGAACAGCTTAACTTCAAGGATTTAGTCTCTCAGTATCTGTGACAGCAATTTCATACCAACCAGTAGCTCAGTAGAGGCTGTGAACTGTCCTGGAGCCTCCCAGCAGGCTGCACCTCGACAGTCCCAGGGGTGCATCTCCCAGGCACAGGCTCCACTTTACACACTCTTGTGCACCCACCCAGTTCCTCCCCAACAGGCAGACCTGGAGACCCAAAGCTGATGGAGCAGCATTCTATCACTGTGCAGCAACACAGTCTGCCCCCACAAAGGGTACTTGGCAAAGCAGAGTCAGTCCCTCTATTGTGGCAAGTTTCATCCTTGAATTTCCACTATCAAACTGAGAAAAGATTAAAAATTAGCAGGTCATGAATAACTCACAGCTAAAAAAAAAGTAAAATCATTTGTTGAGTTTAATCACTTGACCCCCTTAAATGGACATTTCAGCTGCTATTGTCCCAAGCAGCTGCTAACAGCATCCGAGACCTTCCTCACCCCCAGGGGAGCCCAGCACTGGCAGGAACAGGCTGGGGAGCTCCCTGGTTCTGAGGGAACAGGGCTGGAGCTGCACAGCCAGCAGGGAGCTGCAGCAGCTGCAAGCAGCCCCAGAGCCTCACTGGCAAGGCACGGATCACAGCGACAGCAGGGGAGAGAGAACAGCTACCTGGGCAGAGCAGGTTGGAGCTGGAGGGGTAGAGGAGAAAGCAAGAACAAGCTGGCCAGAGCTGGGACTGTTTTTGAAGTGGACTGGCTTGCCAGAGCCAGAGCAGGCCTGTCAGAGACCTGAGTGCTATGGTAACAGCAAACCCCATCTGGGAAGCAATTATGCAAGGATGCACAGACAGCTCATGGCAACAGACAAGTTAGATATTTAGGAATTCTGATTACTATGGTAGCTAGCACCCAGACCTCCCTACTGAGCAAAAGCAGCCCAGAAAACACAAGAGAAACCCTCATACACACGTTCTAGGAAGAGCTCAAGCTTACAGCTAACACGATACTGAAAAAGCTCCACAACTGTGTATGGAGGTTTGTTTCAAACCATTTTCTTCTGCTTAACCCCAGGAATGCAGATGTCAACCTTCTCAGGTCTCCCACGTAACTGCAGGGACACTCAGGAGCACACTCAGCAGTACTGCCTCACCAAGCAACAGGAAAACACAACTCAAGGATCACAGACAACTCCTCTAGAAGAGCATTGGCTAATCGGACTCTGAAGACAGCTCTGAACTTTTCAACCCCTCAGTACATGCCAAGCATGGAGAGAGGCATCTACTATCCCACCAGGCAGATCTCAGGGAATTCCAGCCACTAGGTACAGTCAGGAGAATCCAGCATTCAGCACTGGGGAAACAGAAAAAAAAATATTAAAAAAATAATAACAATTGCCCTACACAAAGCAGGGCTTTGAGCTTTTCCACAATGACAGAGGTGAGGCAGGAGAGAGACAGGAACAGACATACGCTTGTCTGTTCATTTGTCAGATGTCCAGGAACAGGAAGGGGCTGCAGGGGTCCAGAACCTGCAGTCTTGTGACTGTTACTCACAAGCCCCAGAATTAAGAATTTAACGCATCAGCCCAAACAACTTCCATCATTGCTTCAGAATCCAAATGTAACATGTAATACATAAACAACACGAATTTCCAGCCTTCTTGGCAGCAGAAGCAGCTTTAAAGGTGCAACCTAAGTGCATCCTATGTTGTTTAGTCTCAAACATGAGCAAAGGTAGAAAACCACCATCTGTCCCACTCCAAAAATAGCAACATTTTAATTTTAAAAAAATCCGATACATGTTTAATCCTGTCACGTGTTCTGCTGAGAACATGTCGAGGTGCTGGAGGAGCAAGGCTGGGTTTGTGGGTTTCCTCTGGTCTCTGAACAGCACCAGACTGTTAGAAGGTGGTGTGTTACGTGGCGAGGGGCTGTCAGAGCCCACAGCTGCCTGCACCTCCACGTGTCCCGCTGAACAGTCCCGAGGCAGCGGCACACAGCAGGCCCAGCCGCAGGCAGAGCTGAGCCCAGCACACGGGCACCTCCCAGGGCACCCCCAGGCTTTGTCCTCTGCCTGCAGGATGTGACACAGGGCTCCAGCCCACGACAAAAGTTCCTGGATACTATGGTGACATGAATATTAACGATGCTGTGGCTCCAGCGCCAGACAAGGAGTTCCATTTGCATTTCACACAAAGCTTCCTCACTGCTCCCCTGCACAGCCCCTGTCAGCTGCTGCATCTTCACGGGCTCCAGGTTCCCATTTTCAAATCATTCCCGAAGCCTTTCTTCCACAATCTGTCTGCTTTGCAGAGAGGAAGGGGAACAACCACACACACCCAGCACACAGGGGTCTTCACAGTCACTGCCAAGCAGAGACAGCACAAACTGCAGCTCGTAATCAGTGTAGGAACAGAAGGGTGAACTCACAGCCACAGATCTACGTGTACCTTCTAACCCAAAAGCAGCCCAAGGCCACAAGAAGGGCTCTAACTTTTAGCAGTATTTTTCTCACCAGCAATATGCACTCGAGGCACCCCAGGACTGTCTGTAGTGCCCCTTCCCTGGCTCTGCCATGCTGTCCCTCCCTCATCCCCTGCCTCCACATAATCCACACAGCAGTGCTCTGCAATGATTCTTCTTTTCATTTCCTTAAAGATAACCAATTAAAAAAAAAACAGACCGTAAGAGCCAGCAGGATCCCCTCAGCTGACAGCTGGGGCTGGCCCCTTGTGCCCTCTCACATCCACTGACTGGTGAAAGGGCTGCAACGAGCAGCCACCAAAGTCAGGACGTGCCCAGATCTGCAGGCTCAGGGAGTATTTGCTGCACCCCAGCCAGTGCCCCACCACCCACAGGCACCCTGCTGATGCCACCAGCACTGCAAGGGGAAACACCACCAAGAGACACGGGATGAGGTTAGCAGGAACCCCTCACGGGTGTGAGTTGTCTCGTGGGACATTTGTGGAACTCCAGCCCAAACAGGAGGGCTCCTGCAGATGGAGGAACCTTCCCCCCAGCCACCCTTGCATCCTTGCTTTCCTCAGCTTCCCCCTCCCCAGCGAGCCCCCTCCCCAGCGAGACATAGCACTGCCTCTCCCCTCCAGCCAACATCTCCTGCCTGTTTGTGCCCAGTCCCTGAGGGCTGGTTGTTATCCTTGTTCTGCTCTACACACCACACGTGTGCCTGCCTGAGGAGAGGAGCTGCAGGTCAGGCACAGGCAGGGGCCAGCCCGTGAGTGCACACACACACAGGCTTCCACAGACCCATCTCCTCCCTTAAAAGGCTATTTTAGGAATTTCACCATCTTTCACACCATCAGTCCCCTGGTACTGGACACTTCTTGGCAGAGGTCATGAAATGAGTTGTTAGACCAGAGCCCAAGGGTCAACAGCAGCCACAAACACCTTCATACCAACACACTGCAGCCAGAAGACAAGGGCTTCCCATGGAGCCAGCTCCTGCCTGAGCCAAGGCTGGAGGGGAGGTCTCTGTTCCTGAAGCACTTCCCAAGTCAGAAGCAGTCAGTGCTTCAGAGCTTCACGACAGACCAAGTCTCCCTGACTCAGCAGGTGGCTCAGGCAGAGATGGCACAAAGCAGGAGGTCTGCAGGTCCTCTCACATCAGCACTGATTGTGCTGGTTATCTGTGGTCATTTTAGGTATTTTAAACCACTTTCAAAGTCTTTTTATCACTCTTAATTCTGCAAGATCTGAATAGCTTCCACATACAACCCAGGACAGCAGTAAGGTCACAGCCACAGGTACACCACACCAAACCAGGGGTTCCCCTCGCTGGCTCTGGTGCTTTGAACAGAAACTGAGAAGACAAGCTCCAAGTTTTAACAGACCAAGTCTCCCTGACTCAGCAGGTGGGTCAGGCAGAGGTGGCACAAAGCAGGAGGTCTGCAGGTCCTCTCACATCAGCACTGATTGTGCTGGTTATTTGTGGTCATTTTAGGTATTTTAAACCACTTTCAAAGTCTTTAGTTTTATATCACTCTTAATTCTGCAAGATCTGAATAGCTTCCACATACAACCCAGGACAGCAGTAAGGTCACAGCCACAGGTACACCACACCAAACCAGGGGTTCCCCTCGCTGGCTCTGGTGCTTTGAACAGAAGAAACTGAGAAGACAAGCTCCAAGTTTTACTGCTGCCATGAGAGCTGTGCAGCAAAAGCACATGTCACCCCTGCAAGCATCATTTAGCTTACAGGAGTAAAGGAGAGAGAAGCTCAGACACCAGCTGTGCCTCCAGACAGCCTCAGAAGCCCTGTATTTTACTGTCACACCCTCGAGTACAGCATGGCAAATTGTTTTTTAAGTTCACACAGACACACTTTGGATCCACGGCCCCATTAAAGCCCTATGAACATCAACCAGGAGGTAAAACTGGCATGCTCCTACCAGTCAATGAATGAAGACCAGGTCTACCTGCCCTCCTCACAGCACCAGCCAGCATCCAGCTCAGCTGCAGGGTGGACACACACACAAAGTCTCTGCTTGCAGAACTCAGCTACTTATGGCTTTTTTTAATTTTAAATCCATGAGATCACCCATCACTGGTACGTAATTTGTTTCTGCAAATCCATGAAGCAAACCAGATGCTATGAGCATCTTGTTCCAAAAAAGTCTCTAATCCAATCCTGTGACACATGGCCCACGGTCCAAATGTCAGCATGGGTTTTTCACAGACTCGAGCATAAATTTATGCCCAAATCACACAAGTGCCAAGAGCACACCCCTTTAAAACACACAGAGACAGCATCTGAGAGAAAACACAAACTGCAATTAAAGCACTCAATCTGGACAGCCAGAGATCAATTCCTGACTTGGCCACACATACTCTGCATTGCCTCACCTTCCTACCTCTGTATATTATTTCCCAGCAGCCCTAAAAGGAATGGAAGGACATTTTCAGGGACTGTGCCAGGGCTCAGACACTCTGGCAGCAGGGCAGGGGAAGCTCCTCACCTTAGAGGAGCTGCAGCAGCTCTCCTCTGTTTTCATTCTACCACATCCTACTGTGGGCAGCTAACAATAACCCTACTTTCAGCTAGTGGCAACTCCTAGACCTACAAGAGGAGAAAAGCAAATTTTCCATAATGATAGAAAGCCACAAATGAGAGAATTACCCTGCACTGTGTTTCACTTAGGCCTTTCCAAATCTTTCCCTTGTGTTTGTTTATCACTATCAGTATGGCTACTACTTTAAGAAAAGCCCAGCAGGCAGCACGTGAGGTGAGGAGGTTTGGTTCCAGTACCACCACGAGGACACCCTGGGCTTCCCCCCATCCAAGGCAGACAGTGTCCTTTCCTGGGAAACCAATTTACTCAGTTACCTCTCGTTACCAGAGGTGAGCTGCTCCCGGCGTTTCTCCTCGGAGAGCTCCTGTCTCCTTCCACAGGAGGAACTCGAGTACACACACACTTAGTGCAGATGAAGGCAAATCAGTTGTGACTTTCCAGAAGAGCAGCAGTGAGTCCTGCAGCTGGCAAGCTGCTGTTCCAACAGGTACAGCCTCAGTCTGTCCAAATCACTGCTTTCAGTGAAAAACGTCACCTCAAAAGGAAGCAGCTCCCAGTCCCCATGCACGTGTGGCACCCAGTCAGCTCTGCCCCTTTATAGGCCATGATTAGTGCTGGTGGGCAAGCTTAAAAAGCAGCAAGTGCTAAACCCCAAGTGGATTCCAGCTTGTCTGCAGCACATTTATAACTTGCCACCTGCTCTTGGACTGTTGACAAGCTCCTGTTCCAAGGGGAGAAGGCCCATGACACAAAACCATCATGGCAGCACACGTTCCCCTTGTACCCAAAATGACACTAGTGGGACCATCGCCAGAGCTTCCTGACCTGTCCACAGAGAACTGCCAGAACCCTGCTGCAGGACCCCACTCAAACCCTGCACTCTCCCCAGCCAGGATCCCCAAACTAGGCTCTCTCACACGAGGTAATCGACAGCCTCCTAAGGCTGCTGCAGGACTGCTTGAATCAGGAACTGGTTTAACACAGAAGGTTCTTTCCTGGGAAGATGACTGAAGGAAACTCCCCCTCCCAGGGCTGAGCCTGCCACTGAACTTGCTGTCACCTAAGGAACTGGCCACCCCCAGGACAACCCCAGGCCTGCTCTCTGACGTGCTGTGTAAAGCCTCCAAGTGAGGCTGGATGATGTGAGCCTCTGGGCTGTGACTCCTCACACAGCTAAGCCCACCCAGAGCTTCTTCTCCTTCCCCACAACATCCAGGGACGTGGCACACTCTGCCCCAGGGAAACCTGCACTGCTAAAGGCACCAAAGCACTTGGGATGCCTCAACATTTACCAAAGCACCCAGCTGGGGTTCTTCACCACTTTGCCTGGCTTGTACACTCAAAAACCAGCCTACTAGAACACAGCAGAGCCAATACCCTGCCTAGCAGCACAGCATCCGTGCCCTGCCTCACACAGGACAAGCAACAGGGGAAAAGTTAAAAAATAAAAGTCACATGCCCCATTCCAGGGGAAGAAATAGTTTAATTCCTAATCCAAATGTCACTGGTCAGCTGATCAACAGCCAGTCAGAAGGCAATAACTGACAAAATACACTTCAAAGTGGCATCTTAAACCCAGCCACACTGGAACTGGGTTGAGGATCATGTACATCTGTAAAATTTCCCTCGGATGGCATTTGTTTAAAGTGATGCTCTGTCAGAGGCAGCTCCCGTGTGACTTCAGTGATTTCAGGTTATGGTGCTGCCCACTGCAGGGAAGGAAAGCACCGAGGGCAAGCCAGGCACAGGCCAGCAGAAGTCCTCTGCAATTAGCCCCACCACACATTTTGGCAGCTCAGAGGCACCTTCCCCTCTGTGCACAGGCTGTGCACTCGCAGCCTTACCCAGCTCTTCACACCCCTGCTGGCCTGCAGGTCAGCTAGAACACCCCTCTGGTGGGGCCTGTGCCCAGGGCCTGTCTTTGCCAGCTGCACTTTTCGCTTCGTTTTGAAAACTGAAGCTCATTTTGCACTGGTTTAGGATGTCTCCCATTAAATGCTTTGAAATACACACTAGCCAGCCCCACACACAGAAGCACTTACTTGACAACATCAGTGAAATATCTGACAATCATTAACCTGAATCCTCTAACTCACACATTTTATGGGCAAAAGACTACAAGTAGCACCTCCAGAAACATTCTGCTGATTGAAACAGTAACTTTTCACAGGCTCAAAGAAATTCAGGCTGCATCTTTGCCTAGAAGCAGAGCAAGACAAAAAATCCCAGCTCAGAACAGGCAGCCCATCACCACTTGGGTACCTTGTATCACTTCAGCCTTCTGCTACCACCCTGCAAGGGCACAGAGCAGCACAGACCAGGGACCCCGGGTACTGGGACCACCCCCCTGCTTTGTTGTGGCTGGGAGGAGCTCCCGGGGCTCCTGGGGCTTTGCCACACACGCAGACCCCACACGCCCCTTCACAAGTATCCGATTTCTGGCAACATCCCCTCAGGTGTTTCTGCTGCTCTGCCCCTCAGACACCATCCCCCTCACAGCCCCAGCGGCAGGGACATCCAGGGGAGTTTCTCAGGAGATTATTCATGCTATACTATGGATTAGAGCAAGGTGACTACAAAGACTCAGCAAAGACTCACCTATTGCAATATGCTGTTTGTAAATAAATACCAATCCACGGGTATTACCACACCAACCAACCATGCAAATTCCTTCTTTACTATTCCCAACTACTTCCTTCCAAAAAAGGATGTTCCTCCCCGCCCAGGGAAGTGAGTATCCGGGCACAACTGTTTCTGAAGGGGTGAGGGGAGTTCCTAGCAGGAGGGGTTAGTTTGGGGGATCTGCACAGGAGACTGTGAGCATGTGGAGTCCTCTGGCACACTCCACAGTGCCTGTGGCAAGGTCTCCAGCCCAGCCCAGGGAGCAGGCAGCCTCAGCAGGGTTACTCAGCAGAACTGAAGGTGACCAGTCACAGCTTTGGAAGATAGAAGCAAATACCAAGACTTTTAATTCCAAAAGTTCTGGTTCAACCAGCTCCCACATGTTTGCAACCCAAGTCTCCCTCTCAGCAGCCATCATCATTTCAGAGACTTTCTTTTAAGCCACTTTTACATCTCAGTAATTTTCTAAGCTTCCCATGCTGCATCAAAGCACAGGCCTCTCCTCTCCCTCCTACAGCAGTGGGGATAAGGGATGTTTCCTTCCTAGACAGGGTACTCCATCTCCTGCTCCAAAGTGCCTCCCAGGGGACTTCTCCTTTTAGCAGAAATAGCCAACACTTCACAAGCTGCCTTTTCAATAACCACCAAATTTCAGGGCAGATACACACAATTCTCCAGCCAAGGACTCAGATGTCAGTAGTGCAGAGACCATGCTGCCAGAGAGCTCCCCAGCTCTCTGAGCCAGTGAAAAAGTGCTGTCTAGCAGCACTCGGGGAGCACAGGCAGCTACAGGACCAGGCCAGAAGCAGGCAAAGCTGCAGTGCCTCTGACTCACACTGACTCCCTCGGTGGACTACAGGGAAATAAAGACACTTTGACCCCCTCTGTTCTCATCAAAACCTACAAGCCACCTTGCTCTTGTCCCCCTGGGGACTCCACCCACCACACAGAGCTCCTTCAGACTGCCCACACCAGGAGCCCAGCTGTGAGGAAAACACCTGCATGGAACACTTCACAAGAACAACACTCTTTGCCTTACAGTGTGACCAGGAAAAGAACACAGCACCTATTTTACAGGCCTGCTGCACATCTTTTGGCCTGTGCATGCAGATCTAAGAGCTGTAGCCAACCTCAGGCCATGCTCCATCCCACAGGCCAGCCAAGAAACCTGGAGTCACAGAAGGAAAACCCTCACAAGCAGCAGCCCCTCCAGGACAGTGAGGCTGAGAGAGGGAGGAGTTGTGTCTCCCATACAGTCTGTGCTACCACCTTGCCCCTTCCATGGCTGCAGCTGAGGTGTGCTGAGCAGGAAGGGAGTCCAGCAACACACAGACTTGCTTCTTGGTGCTGTCAGCACTGGGACAGAACCTGGAACAGATAATTCATCAGCAGAAACAGCCTCTGTTCTCCCACATTACCAGAACAAGGCAAACATGCACCAAGAAGAGACTGTAACAGCTTCTCAGATTTAGCTCATAGTAGTTCCTAAGCTTCTAGGGCCAAAAGGGCCTTGGAAGTACCAGCCAAGGCAAACCTACATTGCAATTTTCAAGTTAAGGAAAAAAAATCACTGCAGGTCCTAGCAGAAGGACTGGTTTTGGTGCTCCTCTCAGCTCAGCCTGCAGCAGAACACATCAGAAACCACATCTGAAAGATGAGCACAGATCTGTTCTCTCGTGCACAGGGGAGACCCTTGGCCAGCCTGAAGACACACAGTGCACACAGAGGCCCTTTTCCATTTCAGGGTTCCTCCTGTAGAAGCCAAGCTGGGTCCTCCCACTCAGCTCTCAGGACAGCTATCCTCCCCTTCACAATGACAAAATCAAAACAAAATACTGTTTTGCCTGAAATCACACAGGATGCTGTGCAGCAGGAGGACCAGGGGGAGGTTTAAGGAGACCAACATCTCTCTGAAGGTCCAGGCTGAGGTTACCAATCAGAGCCATTCGTAAGGTTCCTTATCACCCAAACAAACGAAATGTAAAACTATAGTTAAAACAACAGTACTGGCTACAACTAGAAGACCAGCAGCTTACTGCACTGCAGGGACTGTACACAAAGAGTTTTATAATCCCTACTGTCCATTTTGAGTTCTTGAATTGTTTTATTTTGGAAAAAAGTGTGATAAGCCCTTCCCCTGCAGGAACCCCACACAAAGAAGAACCCCTCATCCCAGATCACAACCAGCTCTACTCAGCCAACCTCTGTGCACGACATACCTAACAAGGAATTTACCCCAGTGTTTTAGTGCTCTCTGCTTAACGTAGGAAAAGAGGCAATTGGCTGACAAAAGTCAGGGTGAAGACCACTGCCTGCTATATTGCACCTTCTTCTGCACATGTGACAATTTGGGTTTGGTTGTCTTCTGTTTCTGAAAACCTCTCTGTTTAGAGAAGGTGGGAAACAACTTCTGAAATCCCCACGATTTGTAAAGCATTAAAAAATAAAGAAACAAAAAAACCCACAAATCCAGCAAACCCTCAGCGGGTTTACGCAAGGGAAAACCAGCAACGTCAGCCTGCAGATGCCACTGGATTGCAAGTCTGTCAAGGAGAACGAAATGCCGGGGGAGCCGGGGAGGCGGAGTGCAGGGGGAAGGCCGAGGCCTCACCACCCAGCTGCCTGAGGGAGAAGGGGCGCCGGCAGAGCGCCCTGCGAACGGCCCCCGGGCTCTTACCTTCCGCCAGCACCTCGTCCACCGTCACCTGGTGCCGGCCG
>NW_008590566.1:9118-55246 GCF_000691845.1 Merops nubicus | reverse complement strand
CGGCTGCCTCCGGCTGGAAAGGAATTTGCTCCGAGGGGAACCCGGGGCGTCACGTGAAGACACCGATTTTAGTACCGGAGCCGCGCTACGACACCGATTTTAGTACCGGAGCTGCGCTCCCGGCTGCTGCGGAGTTTCGTTGTTCTCAAATGCCTTCAGGTCACCAAAGGATCGCATCTGATACGGAAATAACGATAAAAGTAAATCATATGTCTTAGCTATGACATAACAACCTGACTTCTGAAGGTGATTTTGGACTAAGTAATTTATAAAATCAGACTTGCACTGTACCGCTTAAAAGCAATGACTGAAACCCCTTAGGCCTGCAGATGGCTGGAGTGCTGCAGCTTAGAAACGTAGAACTTCTCTCAATTGTCTTTTTTTTGACATGCAATCTTGTAACTGTGAGCATTACAAAAAAGTAAGGAGAAAGAAAACATTCTCATAGTACTGCAGTCCATTACCGGCAGCAGTCCATACCTCCTTGCCACAATTTATATTGTATGTTGGAGAATGTTATTTTAGTGGTACCACATAGGTACAAAACAACCCTGTAAGGCAACGCTCAGCTCTTCTGGCAGGTCTTTTTCCTTCAAAGTAAAGGCATTAATCATACACAAATATGTACTGAATTTCCAACAATATGGAAGGAATATTCTTTAAAAACATAAAGACAGAACTTAAAAAGAAATTCAATAGAAATCTGACTGAGGGCTGCAGTATTCTGACCGCTTTTTAATCAGTAAGATACAGTGACAGCTTAAAAAAGCAGGAATTGATAGACAATTAATACTAATGCTAAATAATTAATTATAGCAACATTATTAAATAGGAGCTATTTGACAGACTTAGCTATTGTTACATCTGCAAAGACACTCATCAGGCAATGCACAGGAGTTCCACATCTGTGCAAATAGCAGCACATGGTCACATTATAATTACAGGTTTCCACACACTCATTTTTGCTTATTTTTCTATCTTCTCTTACACTTAGCAAGATCTATTAGAGTTAAAAGACTGTGTGGAAACAGGTAAAGATGAATTTGTATCACTGTCTATCCTCAGGAGAGTAAAACCACTAATCAAGGAGTGGAGCTTTAGCTGCAGAATTATTCTTTTAGTTCAGGTGTCAGAGATATGCCCAAAAATAACAGTGGCAAGAAATACTCCATTTTATGTGGCTGCCACTCTCCAGCACTGAGAAGCAGGATAACCCCCTGGAATGAAATGGCATAAATTAACTTTTGAAACTTTGCTTCTAGCCCTTTTTTTGCTGTGCAGAGGGCATAAAAATGGCCTTTTATTCATCACTCTGTGTGACATTTTCAGGGATATTAAAATGTTCATTGCAGGCTCTTTTAACTTTGTGAAGGGGTCATGAGCCAGAAAGCTCAAAAGTCCTTAAGATTATGTAAAAATAAGGGTCCTTAGTCGAAGTCTGGTGTTTATCAGAGCTAAATTGGGTTTTCAGAAATAAAAACATGAGATCAAATGGTTACTCATATCCTCAGTTAAGATGCTACACCACATTAAGCATAAAAAAGATGGCACATGACAGATAATAATTTAGTTTTGTTGAAAATGAACAACAGATTTCATATTTCTGTGAAAAATTATATATACAAGAAGTTTACAGGTTTCTTTAGCAAATAAATATGACGTGACAAAAACCTCACTTTAGAAATGGAAGTAGTGCTCAGTTATCCATCTTGTTTTATGCTAAACTGAAATGGAATAATACTTTTCTGCCCTGCAGGTTGGGAAGCAAATAGGTCATGTGAATCCCGTTGTAGGAAACGATTCTTTGAATTTAAATTCTTCCATTTTTAAAAAAATACTTGTGCAATATGCTCATGACTAGACAGACAACTTCTTACATGCCCTTGACACAAACTATTCAGCTTAGGAAAATAAATCGCATCAGACATTTCGAAGTATACACAATACTTTCCTATTCATGTCCTACAAAACCAATATTCAAGTAATACCTTGTTTTACTGATCAACTAGTTTAAAATGCCTGAGAAAAAAGCTTTGATTTAGTATCAGGCCATCACTGACTCAAGACTGCTGTCCACAGCCACTCTTATCACGATAGGGCTTTTATCCTAAACTTACTAGTTTTTTTAACTGATAGCAATGTGTTTAAGTATCGCCCTCTGATGGTAAAATATGTAACAAAAAATAACGTATGTATATAGTTTATTATTCAGTCTCTGGAACACTAGGATTTTGTTTTGACCACAATATTTTATTACCCATATTTTTGTATTTTGTTGTTTTTTTTCTTCTAAACATGATATAGAATATTGACCAGATCTGGAAACTGTTCTTTAACAAATGGAAGACAGCGCATTACTGCTTAATTTTAAACTCTTCGTTCCAATTACAGAACATGAATTTAAAGAGACTTATTAAATGTCATGTCTGTTAGTTGGATTCTATTTTTTCTCTGTATTTACATAATAAAATACAAGAAAGTATAATTATTGATGATATTTCAGTAGTTTTATTTCCAGCAAGGTGGCTAGATATAGCAGGAAGCCAGCTAGAGGGAAAGGACTTGGAATATATAAAATCTTTCATCTCTCCTACACTTAAGTGCAGTATCCTGAAAGAAGGAACTATTAAAAATTAGGAAGTTTATTCTAAGAGTTGCTGCTAGATGGCATCTCTGTGCTGCTTTTGTGAAAGCCTGGAGTGTTCTGTAATGACCTTAGTATCTAAAGCAGACTTCTTTTAGAAGGGTTGCTTTTGCTGGCCATCATGTGATAATCACAGTAGTAAAACCAAGTAAGCATTTTGTAGTCATGTAGTGCTGCTCCACACAGCAATCAAGCTCAGCAGGTTTCAAAGTCTAGATGGCATTCACAAATCTAAATAGATCAGAAAATAAATCTTCATTTTTCAATGCAATTAATGAACTTTATTCCTTTAACTTTTATAATGGCTCTATGTCCTACATCTGTTTGGTTTACAATTATTTGAATTTCACCAAAAAATCTTTCAGAGGACTGCCAAATACAATCCCAAACAGAAGCTAAGTATAGTGCCATTAAGGACAGTTACAGAAAGCAAGTTATCTGTATTTGCTGCTGGGGATAATAGGATGTTTGAGAATATTATCATTAAAAAACAAAAGCAAATTTAAAACCAGTCATCTATTTTTGAATGCTTACTTAGACTTTGCATTTTGATCTTTGGAACGGCTGTGTTTCTGGGTTTATAAAAATCTGCAGTTTTCACACATAATTAGACTGTACAACTAGCCACTAAAGTCTTTCTTCTTCCCAGATTTCAAGAACTTCTCTGTAGTAAGAGTGTGCTGCTTTAATGGTGCTTTGCAATACAAATTAAGTCATTTCCATTGTGAGATTTTACAAGAAGAATACTATGGACACACAAGGTTTACCACATTATTTTTGTTGGAAATATGACTCATAGTACTACAATACACTGCAAAATTAAATGGAAATCTCATTAGCTACTTCAAAATTAATTTATGCTGTTTCCTACAGTATTAGCAGTCAGTATGAAAATTGTGTATAATTATTTAGCCTGCATGCTTTAAGAATGTTCTAAATCATTAATTGCTGAATGTGGTCAACTCTTGCTTGGTGTCTGCTCTCCCATTTCTGAGCAACATGATTCAATGGTCATTAAAGAACATCCTATTGCTATCTATATATCCTGGGCCCTCTCCTAGGTGTCATTCCAGTCATTCCACTGTCAGTCAATGAGTAGAAGACCCCAAGCTGTTAACAGTACTGGTTCTCCCTGCATTGGTTAATACAATGTCTTCACACCTTTCAGTTCTCAAAAAAAAAAAAGAAGCTTCCTCGATTTCCTATCCACCCACACTCAGTGACACACATCCACTGTATCTTACATAGAATCACAAAAAGGTGTTCACTAACTACATCATTTAAAGTAACATGTATAACATGCTAGAAGGAACTATGCAAAAACATGCACACAACTGACATCTGCATGACTGCTGACTTTTCTGGTGCTATCAGACATATAGTCTCTTAAGAGCTTCTTAAAACTGTTGATGCTATGTGAAGAGACCTTTTTTTGGCTGTAGATAAACCAGATTCCTCTGTTGCTCACTACTAATATGACTGTTACTTCTTTGAATCTACTCATACACTGATTAGATACATTATATAGAATCTCAAAATGTGTATGTGTGTGTATATATATATATATATATATGTGTATAGGTATGCAAAGGCATGTGTATATGTATATGCTAAGTAATTCTTTTCTGACAGGAAACTATTATTTTCCATTAAATGCATATTGCCTTCAGGTAACCAGACTTCCACCTTTCTTCTATATTTGGTTGTCCTAAGCCAATAAAGGAGGTATAATTCACAAAATATGCAAATAAGAAAAAGCTGAAACAGAGAAGGTGACTTTGTGTGCCTGAACTTGAATACAGAATTCTTTTCATGAGGGAGCATTCAGGAACAAGTGAAACACTTCTCTTAACTTATACAAATTATCTTAAAATTTCAGAAATTCTTAAAATTTAAGCCTAAGTGGGATAAAAGCAGAAAGAAAGAACATGTCTCAGAATTCCAGGCCACATCTATTATTCACACTATTATTCACATGTTTTTAAATCAAGGTATGTGACAAACACTTGATTCTATACATATTAACCATTCCACCTAAGAACGAAGCCAGCTGACTTGTCCTCCAAGCCAGTAACAAACAGAAATACAATACATCTTACTCTTAAAGAATACTTTGAATGGTCTACAGAAAAACAGAGGAGTGAAATATTTTTATGTATTTCAAGAATTCTGAAAGAAGATCAAAACCATTAATGTGTACTCATTTAATATAAGGATACAGCATGTACCACCTCTCACATGATCAGCTAGTTAGTATTTGGTGCACCTGCAGAACTAGGAACAATTTACTGTTCACCTGATATGACCTCATTTTTCAAAAAGGAGTTATTTCACAACAAAAAAAAAAAAAGCTCCAAATCTGTTCCCCTTCACTGTTTTCACTCTGCCCCTTTTTTTTTTCCCTAGGAGGAAATGATCTTAATGCATTCATAGGGAGATCTCTTAAGAACTCTCAGAGTACAAAGCATCAATCTTCATGTACTTCATTCTGGCATTAATGATGTTTTTGTTGAGTTTCCTAAGAAGAAAATACAAGCAATAAATATCTTAACCATTCCTTTATTCAGTTACTGGGACAATTTCCTAACACTAGAAAGAAATTAATTTTCTAGAAGACACAATTCCTATTGCCTCAGGACTAAGTTATTTTTACCACCAATCCAGAAAGTTGATTTCTTTTGTTTATCGTATTAGCACCAAACACACTGAATGTTATCCAGAAAGGACAGTGCATGAAGTCAGAATGTAAGTGCAAAGTGTAAAGACATGTTTTGTAGTGAAAGCTGCATAGAACTCTGGTTAAGAAATGGACAAAAAGTTGTAAATTTAACAGTTCTGCATATGGCACATTATTATCTGGCTATCTGAAGGCCACCCATCCACTACTGATGGCCACCTGATACTTCTCACTGTCTGAAATAAAGGAGTTACCCTCATTTCAAGATGCAGGATTCAAACATGAACAGGTCAGAGAGCATTTGTCTCTCTTCATGAATTTAAGATTCATATTATGATATTTAGGTGATGGTGAAGCCACAGCAAAAAAAAAGTCTGATATTATTTCTTAATGTTGTGCATAGCACAGTGTCAAGAAATGGATCTGGAAAAATAAATAAATAAATAAATAAAAGAGACCAATCTTGAACATAGCCTTTCATGTCACAGCATTACTTCCAGAAATCAGTGACACTTCACTGTAAGTGTGGACTGCAGCTTCAGATCTTAAAGGCAACTGAACTTCCATCAGCAGCATAATTTATCTGAACACTTGAAACCATTTCAAAAACATTACTGTTCTTATTGACACCATTTTATTACTCTCATTAAAGGATTTTTGTGTCTAGACTCAGTTTTGTTTGGAATTGTAAAATACGTATTTTTAACAAAGACAACAAGACACCAGAATGCACAATAACAAGGCCCCCTCTGTGGGTTATCTTACCTTCATTCATAAGACCATCTCACTGGGAATAGTACTGTAAGATTTTTTTTAAAATAAGGAAATAACTCAAGTATCATACAAAGTATCATTTGCCTATCTAATTCAGATCTCTAGTATTTATCTTCACTAGCCACCTTCTGAAAGATTTTCCTAATAACTACCTTCTCTAGCAATAATGACTGATTCATATTAGAGAACTAAGTATACCACAAGATCTGCACACTTAGGGAAGGAAACAGAGCACAAACTGTTGGTGATACAGTTAACTTTGAGGAGGTCATGGTATTAATGGGTACAGAAGTATGCACAATAATTTCCTGATATAAAGTTTCATGGTGGCATCACACAGAGCATACACTTTTTTTCCACACTTCAACTTCATGACAGAGGTTTACTCATCAGAAAAGCAGAAGAAACAACCAGACATATTTTTCATGTTAGTAAACAATCATTGAACAAACAAGAAAAACATTATGTAATTTCTCACACAATATGCACTCCTATTTATTTATAATTTTTTTCCTCAAGAGAAATTAAAGTAATTTTAATATTCTGACCCCTTCTGAGCCTCCCAGACTCTTAAATCAACTAATTTAAAGCAGCCCCAGATAACACAAATGTGTTTTTGTTTTTTTTTTTTATCCTGCATTGGTCTGAGAAAGTAATCTATCTGCTGCACTGCCTCCTAACCAAACAAATCCTTGTAACTGTGAACGCAGATTCAATATTTCCATTCACTTATTTCACTGAAAAGCCTATATCAAGTCAGCGTAACAGTGGCTTAAGCAGATTCTGAAAGCAGATAGCCCTCTTTCACTTCTGTGGTTTTGGGAAATAGCATTTATATCCTCCTGAAGCTGTAAAGTAACCAATAAGGGGGGAGGCAGAACAATTGGAAAAGACTCAGTTCAGAGGACTGCAGCTTCATGAATTCTCTTATTAAGTGCCAATTAAAACACTGTAAATAATATTACTGTTAAATTATTGGTGCATGTTACTAAAAAACAGTTTTATAGAGATTTTCATGGACCTCCTGTTTTAGAACTACTCCTTTAGGAAAATACTTCAAAGTGATTTTAGTGTATCCCTTTCAAGGAGATAACTAAGCACTTAAATAATTTTCTGTATATGAAATTCTAGATGTTATTTGAGTTTGGACTTGTAACAACAAATATTATTGATCCGATATCATTATAAACGCAAACCTGTCACACACTCACTCATATTAAATGGGGTTGTTCAGTCTCAGCCTCCCTACTGCAATTAGTTTTCCCTATTAATTTTGTATAATCTCTTACATATTATTCTAACAATTCTGCCTTCTTATAATAAGATTCAATGCATTTTCCATTTATGGAATTGAGACTTTTCCAGGAAAATAAATAGAAAACAGTAGTTGTAACATTGAGCTACTGTACTAACAAAGACTACATAGTACAGATGATGGCATAAAAATTTAGGTACAGCTGTGGATATAAGCATTGTCAGTTCTCTAAGCAAATGTGTAACAGGTTTGAGTTTATAATGAGATCTCAGATTTGCTGTGATCACAGGTATTTCTGGGCACTTGGGATGAAGAATGCAGAGGTGCATGTCAGGCAGAGTAGCAGATGAGCATGTTACAACAGATACGCTTTTTCTGAAGCATAAATTAGGGAACTTTGACTATTTAGTAACTAACTCATACTTGCTAACGATGTCTAATGTCTTACTAGAGAGGAATCAGATCTGACATCATAAAAGTCCAGAGTTACATTAAAAAAGCAGAAACACAGATAAGAAGTAATATTCAAATTACTCCATCACATCATCATAGCAATGAACAATACAATACTGGTTAATGAAATCAGAATTGCTATGTTCTTAAGTTTTCTTGGAGAACTGTGACCTCCTAAGTGACTTATAATATGACCTGCAAATATTTTACTTAGGATGACAATTAATTGAAAGTTTTTAGAAGTACCTTATTCAGAGGAAAGATTTCTGAAAAGCAAACTTGAGCTTGAAAGTTATTTCTGTCACCTCAACATAGCCAAGAAATTATTTTAAAGTATATGTTTCAAAGAATGTTCAAAATTGTGGTCATTTGCTTCCAGGTAAAGTTACATTTCATATGAGATCGACATGCTTCAACAGATTATTTTCTTTTGAGTTAGTCTTTATAGTACACTTAGTGATTTCATTTTTAAATCAGTAACTATTTTTCAGATAAACAAAAAGCTTTCTTCAAGGTGTCAGTTACAACATTATATTCACTTCATTCATTCTGGACGTAATTTCTATTCTGGTAACTGGTTTATCTGAATAGCAGTTACTTAACAGACTTTTCAGCAGTGAATTTACTAAGAGGAGTAAAGGGCTGTGCAGATTTTCCCCACAATGTCTCAGTGCATTCCCAGGCTATGGCCCAGTTCTGTGTCTCTGGCTCCCCAATCAGGATGTCTTCGTGACAACAGTACAGTAAAATCTGCCAAAATCAGAACTTTGAATAACTCTTTTGGAGATTACTCCTCCTGGTAATTATTTCAATACATGCATTAAATGAAAGAAAAGTGCAACTCAAAAAAAAAAAAAAAAAACGAAACCATAGTGAAAGGTAGTGTAATAAAACTTGTTTGCCTGAGAACACAGGGGGTGACATTAACTTTTCAGTCAGCCAACACCAAATTAAAACAATACTTGGCAAAGTACCAAAAAGTATATTTATGACAAAAACCTTTTCATGAACTTAATAGTCTGATGCTGTTCTATACAAAAAAGGTCATTAAACTATCATCAATGCAATTGGAGACCATTGGAGGTCTCCTAATCCATAGCCGCAACATTTCATACCTTCAGTGGTTTCCACCAATTCGGTGTCACCCTGGAGGTGTTAAACAGTGTCAACACCTCAGCAGTGCCGCTCATTATCAGCTGCAGGTTAGACTTCAACTCACAACCCTTCACCAGTCCAAACATTTTTCTGCCAGCCTTGTAATGCACCCATCCAGTTCGTAACTGCCCAGTTTGACTACAACAACAATGCTGCAGGATGCCATATCAGAAGGCTCCGTATGTGGCACCCTCTGCTCGTAGTCCACGTGGTCTGAGAAGACCAGTCGTTTCTTTGTTTCTGTTGCTATTTTTCAATCAGGCTGTGTTGCATGTGGTTAAAGACCATTCCTAGGGGAAAAATAGATTTACACCACGTATACAAAGAGTAACTGTGAGCTCATACAATTTTGTTTTGGAGTTTGCTTTCATCTGGTCCTAAAAGAAAATTCGGTAAATACTGAACTTTATAAAACTCCACAACAAAATAAATACTGACATTTTATACAATGATAATTTACATCTAATTAATTTTCTACGCATCTTCGCAGTGCAATGTTATCATGAATAATAGTTTTCAGTTGAGAGATTGTGGTAACATAATCTTGTTATTTGTGTTCTTATCTTCTTATAGGAAGAGGAGTTACTGATTTTTCCACATTACAGTTCTTATCCTAAAGCCATTGAGATTGAATTTATATTTCTTAAATTTTTCAGCAGCAAACTAATGGCCACAAGCACAGATTTTAGTGGAGTCTATTGGATGGGTCAATTCAGAATGACTGGAAAATTTAATTATTTTGTGATGTATCTCTGTTCTGCCAATGACCAGTCCCAACAAGAATGATACAGCCAGCAGGAAGATGAACCAATACACAGACTGTATTGTAAACAAAAAGGACATTCCATGAATGATCGCTGGGGGTACAAACAGATCAATCAGCTGGTACATAATTGATGCCACCCCCAATGATCCCACAAAAGACAGGACTCAGCCCACAACAGGTGGTATGAACAGAGAACTGAGGATTCCCATCGTTGTCATGGGAAACAGCCAGACCAGCAAGCTGAACACATAAGAGAAAGGTGCCCACATGGTGACTCTCACCCGATCGGCCCGCGTTCACAAAGGTCTTGAGCAGACTGGGGCCCAGCTCCAGGGAGAGTCGGGAGGCCTGCCCTGAACCAGGAAGCTCTGTGGAGTGCACTCCACAGACAGACACTCCTGACTCCCTGCAAGTGGTCCCAGCTTTTATCCCCAAGCAGACACCTGACCTTTGTCAACTCAATGCGGGACCCCTGGGGCTCATTTCCCTTATGGCTCTCCCTGCAGGGCCGGCCGCACCCTGGGGGGAAGCTATAAGGCAAACTCACCCCCTCTTTATGAAGGGCTGTGGGAATCACCCATATGTCAACATGAATTCGGGGCTCGGGGTTCAAACCCCAGCATTTCAATCTCCTGAGCTTTTTTTTTTTTTTTTCCCATGGGAGATGTAGAAATGTTGTACAACATACTGTGATCCATCTTCTTTATGGCTTTGCCCACAACAGCTCTTAGCCAAATAACAGCCATGGCTCTCAATTAGACTGAATTCTACCTAATGACAGTGGGTTTGTTGTTGGGTTTTTTTTGAGAAATAATTTATTGGTATAAATGTCTCCTTTTTTAGACATAGGATACAATATCCTTGCCCACTTGCACTACAAGTAAATTCAGCAGAATAAACAAATTTACTTTCTGTAAATAATTTATTGTTCCTATACTTCTCAGTCTGTCCCATTTCTAAATACATTTATTCTAGTACTACTACTCTCCCAGTGCTCTAATACATTTTTCAGCAAGTCTTTAGACTCCATTGCTTATTCAACTTACTCCTTTTCGAGGTATTCTGACAGAAACTCATTAGATCTTTTGAGAAATAACGCATTACATCACATAGGAAGAATTAGTCCTATCTTTGTGTTGGGTATATTCCTGGTCACCATGGAGGACATCTGGTTTGTGGATAGGCTCATTCTCTGTCTTGCAGTAATAATCGTGTTTGAGTGTATCCTACAAACAACTCAAGATGCAAAGATTGCATATGCACAATTATCAAAACATTATATAAAAAAAAAAAAGTGTTAAGACTCCCATGAGGATCAGTTTTAGCCACAAGCAAAGAATGTTGTCTCCTGCATTTTAGTCTTTTCAAAGCAAGAAGTTCTCCTCTGACGCTTCAATCTAAAGGCTAATCCTACTTATCCTACTTCCACCTCTACCTGCCATGTAACAGGCAGGAATTTATGGACTCTGAGACACCTTCTCAATCCCCAACACAATTTTTACAAGTGTGCTTGCTTTTCTTTCTCTTCATGATTAATATGTCGATATGAAAATGGTATGGACGTTACCATTTAACAAGCTCAACAGTATGTCTGTTAGAAACACATACAATTAAACAAGATATGTAAAAAATGCAAGCAAAAAAGTACATAAATAAACTGGAAGCTATATTCCATACTATGTCACACAAAAATTAAGTTTCCAGTCCTACAGAAGCCCCTCCTGGTGCAGAAAACTATACTGAAAGCAGAAACAAAGAGTAAGTAAAGTTCCTCTAAAGCAGGAAGATGTAAAAACAGTGAGATGGGCTATATCTTTATCCCTCTACAGAATTTGCACATGAAACTTCTGGAGTTACGTATGCACCACATATTCCTACATCCTGTGGTGTTACAGGTTCACATACATCAAAAAATCTGTCACTTGCGGTTGTCACAAGGTTAAATAGCTGATTTGGAGTCTAATCCTTTTCAGTAAGAAGTTTACAAAAATAATTTTTAGTGACCTTCTTCTATAGATACCAGTCCTGCAGATGCATCTAAAATAAATATTTCCATATTAGCAGATGGTATAGCAATACATGTCTACCTTGTTTCCCTTCCATACTTCTTGCTATGATCAGCAGTCTATGCAGCACCATTCAAGGAGTTCAAATTTCTGTGCTGTAGTTATCTTTTGCTGATCTTTCTTTGCCCTCTGGACTTGCTTTCCCATAAAACCATGTACGTATTCTGTTGAAGTTCAAGTCAGCAAATGTGAATATATTCACTGCAGTGACAGAGTAACATCAGCATATCCAAAGTCTCAGTTTTGTCAGTTACTGGCCTTACATTTACATAGGGTACCCTAGTGACTTTAAAGTATTGCTCTCATCCTTCTCTAGAGTGAATGTTGCTATTGGAATCATTAGCCTATGGATTCTTTGTAAGAAAGCCTATGGTTCTTTGTAAGATTGCAATTTTATTATCAAATATACAATGACAAAAATGTTGACCTTTTCTCTAAGAAAGGCTAAATGTTTACTTAAAGAAAATACGATCTCTATCTCATTTTACATTATCCACTCTATGCCACCAGACAATCTTTTCAGAATCTCTCATTTCCAGGAACAAGTTATCTTTATTATTCCTAATATTTATTTCCTGCTCATTTATGAAACACATTTAATTTACTGGATCTTTTTTTAGTTGATGTAAAGATACAGCATCTATATTAAAGAGTCATTTCTTATAAAATTATGACTGTTGTGGGGTGTGAAGGATTAGGGACTAAGGACAGAGGAAGTGGCTGGTTTACTTTTGTTTTATAACCTTTCTATAAATTAAACCTTGAGCATTTTTATCAGTCCTTTCAGTCAGAAGTCCTATGAAACTACGAGAAACATTTATTTCAGAAATGCAGCATCCTCCATTATGTCCATCTTGTTTGCTTTGGTGTAAAATGCTCCTGGACAAAATACCCACACTCCCAATAACAGCGATGTTCTGTCTTTTGTTTCAAGCAGCAAAATCCATCTTTAGCCTGAGGACATATATGCTTGTTATCCTCCTCTTTCTCAGTGAAAAACAGGATGTGTTTGAAGAAAATTTTGAATGGAAATATTGATACTGAGAGCCTTGAGCTTTAAAATTTTTGAGAAAAAGAAAGAAAAGGGATTTTGATGCAATACTGGCGGTAGCTGTAGTATTCAGATTCACCCAGTTCTAAATTTATTGAGTGAGAAAGCTACACTAATGGCTAAGGTTCAACACTGTGGTTCATACAGAAGCAAAATTTACCCAGATGCTACTGGCATTCATAATACATTCACTGGTGCCTGTCAGGAGCAGAATAAATAACCCTTGCTTATAGCTCTCTCCCATTTAGAAATGCCACAGAAATTAAAAAAGGTTAAGGCTTGTTAGGTCATGGAGTCCATCTCCACACAAGGGACATGATGACCATTTCATGTTTTTTCATAGGGTTCCACAAATCACTTTCTAAACAGATGGTAATAGCGACAGTACTTACTGAAAAAAAAAAAAAAAAAAAAACCACCTTGACATGCCCTCCCCTGACCACCTAATTCTTTTGTTAAACAGAAACAAGGTTTTCTCCTTTGGAATTTTCCTGAACCATATGCAATTAGATACTGTCTAACACTTATTTTCCCTGTCATGTCAGTATTCTTGGATATATGCTATTTGTATTTTATGATTTTCTTGTTTTAATAGCCTCTACCATTTAAGAATGACTAATGTTATTGTTGCACTCCAGAAAGTAATCTCCGAGGCAGTTTTTTTGTATAATAAAATATTGTTTTCTTACACATTGTCATAAATTACAGTTACAGTTCTACAGACTGAGTGTATCATATAATCATTAGTTTTGCAAACGTTTGCAGTTTTTAAGAAACTACTAAATGTGATGCCTTTCGTTTCTAATATTTTTGCTTCCCTCTGTGGAAAATGCGCTATTACTAGCTAATTTCCTACCAAAGTCCTTAGGCTTCTTCCTTCTCCCTTCAGAATGCTAACTGTTATACACACTCCTTCACACTCCTTATTTGGAATGTTAGAATGCTTCTTGAAATGCCCTTAACTACTAGGCTTTTGCTTCTGCCCTGTTCAGCAGTCCTTAGAGGATGGTTTGTTTTTCCAGGAACCTTTTGGATATGTTTCAGTTTTGAGAGATTCTTAAATGTTTTTCTAAGTTTTGACAGATTCCTCCACTCCCCTCCATATCACTTTATATGCTGAATTTTGTTATTGCTATTATCATTTTTAATAATAATTGAAACCAATCCTCTGAGCTGCAAATAAATGCATTTCACGCAAAATGCACTTTTAAGCTAAGGAGAACATCCCAAGATTGAAAAAAATTCACATGATTATGGTTCATGCACCATATATGCTTGATTTTACTTAAAATTCCATAATAGACAAATCTAGTAACTTGTTCATTGGACTGGAAAGACTTTCAGCTATCCTTCCAAGGGCATACATCCAAATTCTGGAAGAGTTATTCCAATTAGTATCAGTTTAACTGCAGTGCTTCATGACAGACATTTGGGGGGTGGGGGGAACACCACCACTGCCTAAAGGTACCCTTTTTTATATATTGATTGTTTTGGGGAGGCCATTTTTTAGCACAAGTCTGCTAGAACAAAGCATTGACTGTAGCAGGAGTAATTAGCCAGTCAATTCATATCTGGAGATCAGTCATATCACCGCAGAGTCTCTGGTTTTTCTGCTGAAGTCTTCAGTGAATTTGGAACATTTTAAAATTGGCAACATCCTGTTTGAGACATCTTTATGCCAAACAGAGCACATCCTCCCCATTTTCAGTCAATAAGGCTTTGCACTTCTGTTTTCATTAGGACCAATGTGCTCAGACCTACATCCATTGATGCTGGGGGAATTCTTGCCGGACAAAATGACAAGGCTGATTCCACAGTACATATGAGTGCCATGGTTGTCAGTTCATTATAACACTCTACTTGAAGATTAATTTCTTTGAGAGTAACTGGTTGAAAGACCAAAGCTAACACTGGAAGTAATGGGAACTTCAGAATAAACCCTTAAATCCCTAACTGCAGATACAGGCTATGCCATGGCTGACTTTTAAAAATGACCTCTAAATCCAATTCAAAGCTACATGCTAGACCATCTGCACCATTTACCTTGAGGCATGCTAGAGGAAAATCAGTTCAGCAAATCAGGATACAGTCGTGTACTCAGTTGCAATACGGCCATTCCCATAACCAGGCATCCTATGTTGTAGCACAGAGGGCTACAGTTTTTAAAATAACTGCATATATATGTATTGCTGGTCCCTGCTCTCTTTATGTTGAGCAGCAAGCACATGATCATTTTCACTTGGCCTTCCTCATCAAGGTTTTGCACCGCTGATCCCAAAGTGAGAACCGGCACGATAGGTACAGGTTCTGGGACATTTTCCTTACAAAATCTTTTTTCTACAAGTGGCACATCTCTTAGTGACAAAGTCTGCTTCTATATTGAACAACAGATACATGCTAGGGTACATCTTGAGGCTTGACTTACTCATTGTCCAGTCAGGATCAGCGGGCACTGAGACTTCTTTGCAGCTCTCCTTGGGTTTGTCTCCCACTGAAACCAGCCTTACATAGGCTTATAGCCAAAGACTGCACCCAGAGCTAATAGCTTGCAAGCACTCTCAAGAGCCCAAACTTAAAAAATCAGAATTGAGCACATAAAAGCATCCAGATACTTGTTTTTTGCTACTTCATTTGTCACATGGCACAAAAATTATTTCTTCTGAATTGTGTTGTTTGGAATAATGCCTGTATTATTATAAATGAAGAATGCATGACAGACTGTCCTTAATCCTACAAAAAAATCCATCTCAAACGAGCAGACTGTGATACAGTCATAGCTTGTGATGGGAAGAAGGATGGCACTAATAAGACAGCAGAATGTGCTAAATAGTGGGCACGTCATGAAAAATTTACTAAGTACTCTAAAAAGTGGAAGGAAACTCAAATGATAAGGTGTGAAAGTAAAATAAATAATTCTACGGGGAACACCCTGCAAACACTGAAAATGGAAATACCTGAAAAAAAAACACACGATAATAACCCAAGAACTATTTTGTCTTTCATAAAGATACTGGCCTATTAGTAAAAGAGCATATTAAAAATAAGAATAACAGTTCCAGAGTAGATTGGGACTGGGTTATAGTTCATTACAACTATACTGCTGTTTGCCTGAAGAAAGCCCTGTGGCTGTACCTCGCTCTGCCTTCCACCAAGGACAAAACCAAGAGATCTCCAAAGTACTAATGGCCACAGCAGCAAAGCCAGGTTCATTTCTCACTTGTGAGTTAGAACATTAGCATACCTGTGCCTAGGTCAGCAGGCCTATGCCCATCAAAGATTCTCTCTTACTGGACAAGCACATCAGTGCAAGATACCCGTGAAGAAAATAAGGATGAAAAAGATCAAATTAGTCATTATTTTTCTTTCTTAATGCACTGTCCCTGGTAGATAGGAAAGAAAACAGAAATGAATTCTTCCACAAATAGTCATTCCAGTTTTTAAACAATTGTAAGTTCAAATGCCTTTTCTAGCAAGCAAACAATGACAGAGCAGAATGTTGGGTTAATATTGCAATATATTTTTTAGTATGGGGTTTTATTTTGTACGTGATAACGAATTTTAACTGCTCATTTAAGAAATACCATATTTTATGGCTTATAAATCCAAAGCAGCTCAAATTTTAACATTTGTGGGTTTGAATTTTTCATAAAATAGCCACACATCAGGAACTATTTTTAGAAATTTTGCTGAAAATAGTACTCTGTCTGTATTCCGATTTTAGTAGGAGAGTAAAATAACTTTGTTAAATTGTTTAGATCAAATTATCCCCTTAGCCTTATTATTGAGTGTACACTGCAGTATATTTTTACCTATACACTGAGACTCTGAGCTCTTCTCAGAAGGGTGTGATGCAGCCTAACGCATTCCACTGCTGCGTTTTTTTCCCCAGTTCTTCATACTCAGATTCAGTCCCTATTGTTTCTCACAAAACCACCCAGAGTTAATTAATACTTAGAAAGCAGTATCTCTTCTGTTGATCACTGGGAAGAAGTAATGTATGTTCCTGTTGTGCTTTCTAGAAAGTAATCCCATACAATTCTGAAAAGTTAGAGAAAACAGGTAAGGGATGTCTGACTCGTATAGAACAAAAGATAAAAAAGGACAAAAAGGGATCAGTCACTGAAGCCTCACAGAAGAATATTAAGTGCTAGTCAGTGGCAGGGAAGAGAAAAGACTAAGAGACAATTGATATTCCTTCAGCGTATGCCTGAGAAATTTCAGAAAGCAAAGCAAGGAATAGTATATTTGAAACAGAATCCTATGCAATGTGATTTACAGCTGTTCCCAGGTTTTATCACTCTTCAGCTAGCCATCAGTCTCAAGTAGTTTCCAACAAAGAAAAAAGCTCTTTCCTACTAGGTTCTGTAGTATCATGCAACATTATTTACTAAATTTTTACTTAATTTATTAATTAATTTATTCATATCTTTAAATAATGAGCACAAATACATAAATGCATTTTAAAGGATTATGGGGAAAATTACACGTTTGGATTTTAAAAATAGTTTTCCAGTTTATTTGCTTATTTTTTTTGCTGTAACATATAGATCTTTGAAAGATGGGGCTGTAGATGGAGGAGTAGAAGTCATCTCATAAGTTGTCATCATAAACAAAAATATCAATACTATTCAAAGATGAGACTGCATTTTCTATGCTGGTACCAAGACAGAAAATAGCATTTCTAGCTCTTAATATTATCTCACATTGTACCAAGACTTAAGCAAATATTATCAGGATATTCCACTAACATTAAAAAAACAAACCTACCACCAAAAAAAACCCACACAACTAATGCCATCCATACTTGTACTTTCACTTCCTTCATACTGAAGAGCATTTTTGGTAATAGATTTTCAATAGCATAGATATACATACAATTTCAAAGTTGCAAGCTTAGGTGTTTTTGGAAATTCACATTCTTAAATTCAGACAGCTAATTACACTACAAATACTTGTGCTGTCAAGATTCAAAAATAAGCACATATGACTAACCTGACCAGTCAGAATTATCCATATAAAATGGAATGCCAGATGCGTTTAGAGACTGATTTTTAACAAAACTTCAGAGCAAGGTTTCAGGTGGGTTGAAACCACAGGTTTTGCCAAAGACAGGTGAGGACATTGGTCTAGCATCAGTTATTTCGTGCCTAGACAGTGAGACCATGTGACGTTTTCTGCTAAAAGTCCACCCAGCTCCAACAGTTGTCTTTCTGATAGGTAACAGATACAGTATACAAGTCCAGAATGTGCTTTCCAGAAGTTCGTGAGACATAATAGCCTTCTAGTAGTATAAAAAACATTAGTAAAACATCTCAAGTTTTCCATGTTTTCTTGTTTATCCTGGAAACAAATATTGTTCTGTAGGTCTACTATGAATATATAATTATGAATGGATTCAGTGTATGAATTTGCTTTGCACTCTTCAAGTAAATCTTTCATTGTGTTCCTGGGAACTGTACTTACAATTAAAAAGCAGTAGGACACCTAGGCCAATGTTTCTACTCAAGGATCAGTGCAGTTGCAAACAGTATCTGTGCTGCAGTAAGGAAATGGACAAAGCAGGCAAAGAGTAAGGATTGACTTACAGCCGAAGAATATCACAGAGGCATCTGGTCTGTCTTACAAAACTGGTTTACATTTTTTATTTATTCTTGATGCAGAAAAAGACATTTTATGAAAAAAAAAAAAAAATCATACTATGCTCCAAATCAAGTCCTTGGGGAAAAGAATTATTTTGTTCTACTCTTTCAGAACACTTTATTTCACTGCCTGAAAAAAAGCAAAGAAACAAAAAACTTTATTGAAAGTTTCTCTAAGTTTGGATTTCTTAGATATTTTTGGTCTGACATTTTCCAAAGATTCATGAAAGAGAAAAGGAAACTTCTGAAGCTTAGAACTGTAAAAGCTCATATATGACCTGCAGGAAAGTGAGAATGGGAATTAAAACTAATTTCTTCATTAATACCAGACAAACTGATTTTACTTTAAGGGGAGGAGCCATCCACATCTGACCAATGCAGGCAGCATATTGCTTGGATGATTCTATGGACTCGTGATATTTTGAAAGAACAAAACAGAATTGTACTGAGGGTGCAAGAACTTGTAACCCTTCTGGCAAGCCCTTTTGCTTTGTCCATTCAGGTTGCATACAGTGCATGAGGTTAGCATAAAATAAAATATATTGGACCCTAACTAAATTCTTTGTCATAACTTTGTGGTGTTGCTGAGTCGTAGAGTGATCCTGCCATCTCCAAGCCAGTAATTTCTGGCTATGCCTGGGACTGACACACACAGACCACTAAAAAGCTAGGAAGATGAGAAATCTGGCCACCATTATTTTAAGATCTTTGCCCCCATTTTCCTCATTTCCTCCTCCTCATGGTTAGTGTTGGGCCAGCCACTAGCCACACGACAGATGCTCCCTGTTAATCCCTCTCCCTGCTCCAAAGTGGAAGAGAAAGGGAATAAGGGAGAGCAACTTATAGATTGGAAAAGAAAAATAAAACATCTTTAATGACCATAATAAAATGAAGTCTTTACAAATACATTAAAGAAACCAGTATTGAACACAACCCCTCTGGTGGCAATTAGATCACTGTCACTACTGATGCTGTGGACCAGGCACTGGGGAAGTCCCAGACTGGGCTCAGCAGCAGCAGATGGGAGCTGGATTCTGGAACTGGATTCAGGAACACACAGATCAAGATCAAAGGCAGAACAAACAGAGTCGTCCTCGCAGGCTGGCCATTGAAGAAGAAGAGCTTGACCCACACGATCCCTGAGCTTTATCCTGAGTATGATGTATGTGGAATGGAATCCCTCGTGGGTCAGTCTAGGGCCACCTGTCCTGCAGGAAGGACACACCTCTCCCCACAGGTGCAGCTTTTGACTTTCTGCTTCCCCAGTGTGGTACGCAAGATTCGGCAGTGGCCTTGCTCTGCGCAGGAGCAGGTACAAGCAACAGCCTTTCTGCACTCCAGTCCTTGGTAGTAACTAAAAATTTCAAACTGATAAAATAATATAGAATAAACTTAATATAAAGTAGATTTCATCACAGGTGTATTTGACTAATATCATCAGCCATTACATTCAGTTCTGCCTATATTGCTGTCACTCCAGGGTTTTAAGAATTTAACTGTAGTTTCATACTCATGATGAGAACCATAGACTGTCCATATCATACAGGATGTGACAGGAATTTAGAACTCCTTTTGGTGGGCTGGATTGACTATGTTAAAATACTATGACACCCTTAGACTAAAGTCTCTGTCTAAATTAAAATCATTATTACCAGCAACAGAAATTAAGGAGCAATCTGAAAGACAATGAAATGGAAAGTTAGGCTTGTTCTGGACTTAATGTCTTTCTGTGAGGTAAAATTTGGCTGAAAAAAAACTGAGCTTGGATAACCTAAAATTAACCCATATGAAGTAGTTTTTGTGGAGTCTCTCTGAGATGTTCCTGTGGCACTTAGGAGATGGTTGGTTACCTGCGCTGCTGGGACAGCTTCCACCCCCCTGAGTTAAAATTATTCTGCTCTTTACTGACCAAACCTGAAAAGATGAAAGTTCAGTAGAATAATTTTCCAAATGACACAAATTGATCCCTGGTCCTTTATGAAAATTGTGTTCCAAACCCTTCAAGACTTTCTACTGTGTACAGTACAACTCCTTTCCAGATAATCTAGGACCATTCTTCTCTTTACAAGATTAAGCCTTTGGAAACTAGATAGGTCATCTACCTCTAAATCCTGCCCTGGGGATACAATTCTTCATAAGCATTGGACTGTTTTACTATTACATGAACAGCACAAAGAAAGAACTGTTTCCCCCTTTCCTCCTGAAGTTGTTAATTACTGCTATTAATATAAGAAAGTATTTACTATTCTTGTCACACTGGTTCATTTGCAGTGGCCGATTATCTTGGTCGGGGAAGAGGCAAGCCTGTATTTGTTTTTGTATTCCTCCCTGCCCTAAAATTCAGTAAAGCTCTCTGTGGGAAGAACAAAAGAAAAGGACTCATTCCTCGTTATTTTCCTCAGCAGTTACACAGCTGATTTCACAATATAATGCTGAGTTCCTAATGCTTCCAGTGTTTACCAAAATAAGTGGGAGAATGCTGGTTGTGTGACTGACTTCAAATTATAAGAGATTTCAGGAATGTATACTCCCCTCTATCAACTGGAGGAGAGGGGCAGTTGTCCAGAGCTCAGTTTGTTTTTTAATATTTTTTGCTCTTTCCACTCTTACTCCATCCTTGTTTACTAAAGGAATTATGTATAAACAAATATTTGTAAAAGGACAGAGGAGGGACTCTTCCTTTGTTGACTCTGACACTTCTTTGGCATGTATTTTATCTCAGTTTGGCAAAATTACACTGCAGATGTCTGGAAGTCTTATTTAGTCTATTGTGAACTCTGCATGAAGTATTTTTAGATTGGCTTTTGTTGAGCCTCCCTTCTTTTAGTAAGTTATTTCTGATTCATGAGTTGCATCAACCAGAGAGCTCCATTAAACTTCGTTATGCCTTCTCTGTAGTTCATAGTCTGAGCTCACGTACAAGGACAAAAGAAACATAGACATGAACCAGTGTCTTAAAAAAGATGAAAAATGCTTCAAATGAACTACTGACTTAAGAAGCTAAGGGGCACAGCTAGCTTACCTATACTGAGATACCACAGTTGTTCTGTTTGACTGGTTTTAGTGGACCAGACCCTAGTCAATAGTTTCTGACTTTTGTGTCTTGGTTTGTGTAACAGCTGTATCAGAAGATCTCACTTCCTGTCACTCTTCTGCCCTCTAAAAAAAATAGCTCATTTTAATGATATTGAGGGTGGGGGCACTCCCCTTTAATCTCACATGAAAAGAGGAAAAGTCTCTCAGGTACTTCAGAAACTTTTGTCCTTCCTAGTTGACTCCCTCCAACCAGAAATAAATCTTTCACTCGCTACCTTCATCAGAATCGTCACAGAATGATAGAAAACATAAAGTTAAAGATATTTAACATATTCCTCTAATGCCAAATGATTTAACATACTTGCATGATAAAACTCTCAGCCCTGTATCATCCTACAGTTGAAATTTATTACCTTTGAGTGCTTTTTGCTGACAGAGTATGTCATAGGACTCTTTTTTCAAATGGGAAATGAACAAATTTGTCTCAAACTAACAAGACTTCAGGCCACACAGCCCCTTCCCTTTTGCTCTCATGTCTTAAGAATCACTTATTGAATTTATAATCTAAGCATTACAGCATTCTCACTCATAACTTGTAACTGTGCATTGGGCTATCTGATGGAATATGCAGGTGGGATTGAGCCAACCTAAAATACTGAGCTAAGGAAAAGAAAGGAAAAAAGTGATTGAGTCAGTGTGCAAAGTGTCACAATTATGTGTGGCCTGTAGTTCAAGAGTGTTATTCTGAACATAACTGGCACACATTATGTTTCTTTTAGGCTTCAAGTCACATTTCATTAATTTCTTTGTTAGCATTGCCTTGAGTACAAAAGATGATGGCTTATACTGTATTTTTTAAAAAACATAGTACAAAGCAGTGACTTTCTGTTTCCCAGAGAAGTTTCTTCAAATACTTATATGTTACTTACATCAAAACAACCTCAGCCATTCTTACTGATGCACCCTCCCACCTACAGCACTGCACAAGGTCTTGGTCAGAACCTCTGGGTGTTGCTGTCCTCTGGAAGTGCTCTTCTCTTTTGCACAGGACAGAACACATTTCCCTGGGAAGGTTTACCTTGGCGCTGCTATTTCCAGATACCCACTAAAACACCATGAAATATCTGCAATGCTGCAGGTACCAATGAACTAACTGATAGAAATGATGACACGGTTTTAGAAATTCTTATTATATTTTACAAAACTCTTTTAAAAGTTGTAGTACAGATTTGAACAGTATTGATAAGGAACTCAGAAGAAACAGTAACACACCAGTCCTTTTCCTTTAAAACTGTATCTTACCACTACAGCCTGGCATTTCTGCTGCAGTTTCCTAAATATTACAGCTTTGCTTTTCAGGAACCACTGACATGTATCCAGTAAGAGACCAGAGGAGAATGGCTAATGTGATCATAAACTACTTGCAGCACTGCAGTCTCAGTGTTGCCAGGAGAACCTGCTCATCATAACATAAATCAGAGCTGACTGAAGCCTATGATGCCAACAAGCGATTGTCTCAGAGGTCCAGGAAGACAGTAAGCAAGAGAGCCATATAACCTAGAGATCTCTTCATGCTGAGACATCCTTTCTCAACCGGTGCAGAACAACTAGAAAGTCCCAAAGCATCCCAACAGAAATCAGAAAGTGTCTGTTTCTTGAATTATATCAGCCTTAGTTCTTACTTTTGTTTCATTCTCCTTGTGAAAGAGATCAATTTTCAGCTACAGTGGTTTTCTCTTGGCAGATATTACCTAGTAAGACCACCGTACTAAACTAAGGAAAATTCTTATTAAATCGGATCACCACAGAATAAGGAATAAAGAACATTACCTCAATTGAACTTTCCATAATGATGTTCCAGACTGATTGTCATAAGCCCAAACACTCACTGCTTTTCTTGTTTCTTTACTTTGACTGCCCCTAGCCTAAGATCAAATTCTGTATTAGATCTAAGTTTATTCTGCTACTGCATACATTTCCTTCTGGTTTTATCAGTTATTTTTATTTGTATAATTTATTTTCCTCCTTTTTCCCTCTTTTCTCATGTAATTTTCTAAGTATTAGCCTATGTACTATTTTTGTTTTTTTCATCTTTTAGAATAGATTGCAGACAGCTGTTTCCCAGCCAAGAAGGCTTAAATTACAGTGTGCGTATAGACTGAATTCCCTTAGATTCCTCATAATTACTAAAGACTGACTTTATGCAGTAACATAAGTGTCTGTATAGAATGCTGGAAGGCTTTTATCCTAATGGTTACATTCATAATACATAAAATGGTACACTATGTTACAGCTGCATTGCAGTTCGTATGCCTTTGGCTTAAGTATCAGCTTTAAATAATATGGAATTTATCATAACTCCAACATTTGATAAACCACATTCTTCTTCCGGGGTCCTTTGCTTTTCCAAGATACTGACACTCCCAAACTGTCAGCCCTTTCTGTTTCACTTTTAAAGGGACTGTATAGTCATCTCAGCCACACTGTTTTTTTCCAGATTACCTCAGTGATAGGTAATATGTTTATCTTCTCTACAAGTATCTAATGAAATTTTTCACATATAGACTGTATGGCCAGTTTTCTCTCTTTTTGTATTTGTTAAGTTCCTGGAGAATTGTTTTGTCTAATGGAGCAGTACTTGCATTTTGCACTCAGAAACAATGTTGTTTCCAATTCATTATATAGAAAGAAATGAGGCATCTTGTGAAGTAAGCATTAGCATATGAAGTCAGAAAGTCTGCACTGCTAAGCCAGATTGGTCTTTGGGGAAATTGGATATTTCCACCCCACTAAAAAGCTATTATAATCACATATTTTTGAGTGCCAAGCAAGATGCGCTAGAGACTCCCATTTGCACCCTCCTTGATGCATCTACTTCTAATACCTCACTTTTGAGTCCAAACCAAGAGATTTTACCATTCTTCTTGTGACTCCTTTGCACCTGCTGATTCCCAGCCTTCATTCCCATACCGGTTTCATTGGATTCTAGCACCCTTGCCAAGTCTAGGACAACAAACTTGCAGCAACAGAACACTAGCTTCTGAATTAACTGTTAATATCTCCAAACTGCAAAAAGGAAGAGTAAAAAGAATTAATAGTGTTTATGTTTAGATATTATTTGTAACCTTTAGACATTCAACCTTATCTTTCCAGATTTATCTGTAGAGCACAGTGCAACCGAGGTAAAAGCTGAAGTTTCTCATCTTCTGTGTAAACCAGTCTTTTCCTATGCCCTCCACTCAGCCTCCTTGCTCTGATCTGTTCAGGGTAGAACTAGGATCCCACATCTCAGGCTTGAGAGAAGTATTTCATTCAAGGCTGCAGGAGTCAGACATACTTTCTTCTGTGCTCATCATCAAACCATTATTATTTTAAACCACTTGAAGCAGTTTTCCTGGGCCTTAACCTTTCCCTCCATTTAATTTCCTTTAAGCTTCAAGTTAACAATATGCATTGGGAAAGGACAGCATCACACAAGTGAGCTTGTTTATACATGATGATCTTGTTACATTTTGAAAAAAATATTTACAAACCAAATACATTCTGTATGTCTCTGGGACTACCAATAAGCTCTAGAGTTTTACAGACGTGACATTTCCAATGCATGTGGAAATTCATAGCAGGAATTAAAAGTCATCAAAGAACACTGCTTGGGATACTGCTTTGTGTTTTGCTGTCTCTTTTAAACATACTGCACAGTCCAAAATTTATTTATAAGCAATTAATTATACCCTCAAGAAAATCCTAGGAAAGTTCATACCAGGAAGGCCTAAATCTTAGCAAATCTAATTTTACAGTCTGGTATCTCAATTTCTTAATACAGGTACCCTCTTCCTCAAGGTACAACTCCTAGGAAAGTATTTTCCCCAAGGGAAAATCTGGAGCCAGATTACACAGATCTTCTGAAATGAGATCCAAATCTGGGAATCTGACTCTGAAATCAATTGCTCTAAACCTAGCAAGCAAACTGTAGCACAGAAAACAAATACATCTTAAGGGAGCATTCTACATATATGTATGTACATAAGCCATTTAAAATTTTTAGGAAGAGGTCATACAGTTTATTAAACCAACTGATAGAGTTAGAACTGGGGAGAAAGGAAAAAATTAAACAATTTATATTGCTCAAGAAACCATGAGCATGAGCTCTGAAGAATCAAATACACACAGGAACTGCAAACAGCTCTTTTTGTACATCTCAGACAATAAATAAACATGAAAGACTGCCAGAAGCAAAACATGTGGTTAGATTTCAGGATAAAACAAGATTGCTTGAATGTCCCTAGTTAAGCATGTTTTTGTAGTCTGCTTTCTCAGGCTCATTCCCATAGGTTGTTTTGCTTTTAGAGCATGGCTATATTCAGGACCCTGCTAAGTAACAAAGTAAATCTATTTCAAGTCTCTATTAGTTTTTCAAAATAAAGTGTCTAAGCAGTTATTTATTCTAAACCTTTTGAAATGAGAAGTTCTTGTTCAGCCCAAAATATCCACTGATGTTACTAATAAGCCACTGAGTTTATGGAAAGTGACTTGATTGACAAGCTTTCTGTGGATCAAAAAGTCATTTGCAACCTAGGGACTAGTCTCTTTCATATATTGACAATTGATTAAAAGGAAGCATTCCAAAACGTTTTTGTATCAAAGTCATTTAAAAAAATCTCCAGTAATAAGTTTAATATTTTAAATTCATCAGAATATTTTTAAGTCATCATACTACAGATAAAAAACTCTGCATGTGATTAAATTTATCTACTGAGCTACTCTTTAAATAACTCATCTGCATCCTTAATACACTGAACAATGAATCAAAAATCTCAGTCCAGAGCAGAGTTCAGCAATGTGAGCAAAGGCAATCTATCCAGACCAAAAAAATTGTGGCATACTTCTTGTGCAAATCCTGCAAGCCACACTTTGCCTTTAATCAGATTTTGATTATTTGACTGTAATAAGCAAAAACCATTTGCAAAGTGACTGTCATTTAATTCAGTTACTCCAGTGCTAAAATTTAGCACTTTATTTTAAATATCAACTTAATTTTTTTCAGGAAAATGTGGTATAAATTCAAGCTGGGGTTTCCTGAAGTGCCGTTTAGGAAATGGCTTGTATTATGTGTAAAACATACATATGGTAGTAAAACAAAAAGAGCTCCCAATGGAAATAGTTTAGAAAAGTATGAATAACAGTCTTCAGCCTCAAATGGTCATCCCTTGCATCAGATTTCAGATCTGCAGAATCCCTAACTGTCTAAAATAGGTGAGAAGCTGCAAAAACCTAATTAGTTTAGTAAGGTTTCTTTCTATTGAGAAAGCCAACATGTTTAAAATTATCTGTTACTGTCTATCAATTAGGCAAGTTTTCTTATTATTACTGACTGTACATTGCTGAAGTCATGCATTAATATTTCTAATTTTCCTGCTCCTTTCCTTCCCTTTTGACTGCAAGAAAGCTTATGAGAAATAAGAATACAGGCAGCAGACATTTCCCTGAAGCAACCATGTTTTCAAGCTAGAGAATGTATTTTTGCCTTTTTTTTTTTCACGTTATACATTACATTAAAAACAAAAACAAGCAAAAAAAAAAAAAAATCTAATTCTTACAGATAGTCCTATGGCGGCATGTCTGGCCCAAAAAATCCCAAAATATTTTCCCTAAGCACTGCCTGAGTTCCATCTGGAGTCATTTAGTCATTTTTCTTATTATTTGTGAGAAATTTACTGTGTTATATTCTTAAGAAAACAAGAAATTTGCTAGTTCATCAAAAGTAAAAAGTTAATAAAGAAGAATATGGGAAATGGCAGTTTTTTCAGCTTCTCACTTTTGACCTCCATAATATTTTTTTCAGCATCTTCCTCTTTCTGTCAAACCATGTATCATTTTATCCTAATTATAAATTTAAAACTGTTTTCCAAAGCTAACAATGGTGGACTTCAGTGCTTTCTTATTGCTATTTAATTGCCTTACCACCAGCACATGGACAAAATGGCTGCAATATAACCATTTTTTTCCCCCGTTTCCTGTTAATAGTTTTTACTTTTATGGTTTAGCATCTGGGTGCTTTTTAAAAGCAAGAGACCTGAACCTTGGCTAGAAATACACCAATGTAAGACAAAAACACAGAACAGAATTTTCACTTGGTCAGAGCAGACAACAGTAAAATCCAGAAAAGAACTGTATAGTCATAGTTATTTCTGCATTCTTGCAGAATGGCAAGTCACACCCCTTAGCAGAAAGGTAATTTTATTAGGCTTCAAATAATGAAAGTAAAGCTATGATAATTTTATTAGATTTCAAATATTAAATATTTTAAGATCACCAGCAATTATCAACCTCATTACATTTAGGAGGGCCTGAAAAGAATATGTATTACATTGTGTGCTTGAATCATTTCTCTGTAGGATATTTTGGAAGTACTGAGTGATTCAAGTAAGATTCAAGATACAGAACTGTAATGTATTCTAGTCAGCTCAGGATAAAATGTAGGAAATAAAAGTCCAGAAATTATATATTCAGACCTTTGAAAAAGAAAGTTCTGTTCTGAGTCAACTGGATTAATGTTTTGAGAGGAAAGATAAGAAGAACAATTTTTTTCATGTGGATTTTGTTGGAAATATTAAATACTTCATAATTTTATCCTCTCAAGCTACATTTGAAAATGTAAACTCTACTTAATTACAGCATTTCCTATCTCTCTTTTGTTATCAAGATGCTGAAAAGAGACAGTTTCACCCCTCCAAGCAATATCACACAGAGCACACATCGTATCTGATGTTTTTATTAACAAGGGCATAATGGGTTTCCTGGTGAAAATTAAAATGTTTCTGCTCACTGTGAAGACCCAAATTATGATGCTTTGTTTTTTTTTATGAATGACATTACTGTGACTCATGCTACTAAATGATCCACAGAAGTCATACAGGAAAATACTTTCCCATAATTAAGGAGCTTTACCTTTAGCTCCAGCAATAATGATGACAATTTCAACAGCTTTTCTCTGTTGACAACCAAAGTATCAATATTCTCAGTTACTTACAGTATATGAAGGATTGATACATTAATGGTTTGGGTGCAAGAGGACTATACGTATCTGGACCTTGAATACTACATTCTGTGTGTTATATGACTGATACGGATTTTTTCCTCTTAAATTACAGAAAAGTGCATACCAGACAGTCTGGAACTTAAGCTTTCGTGAAATCCAAATGAGCATCTCAGGTGAACTGTGTAACTGGCTGTAGTTTAGTAATCTCACTTTTAAGATATAGTGACATCAAAAAAGTAACTTTTCTTCTGTAGACATTGAGGTTTGAACAGACCAGAAGAATATAGTGATTTTGCCTTCAAAACAGTGTGTATCCTTTGGTAGTAGAGGTGGGTGTCTTACCCTCATGGCCTTTATAGTAGTTTGGATTGAAATTTTGTTTTCTTGTTTTGTGATCCTTGAGATCAGTTTTTGCAAGTTTTTAAATTATCTTTTTGGATTGAAAAAAATCTTTTCAGGACATCTAGCACAAGCTGTGTGTACAAAGTTATTTTTTTGCCCTTGTACAAATAGTTGCTTTACTTTCTGCATCACTGTTAGCCAAGGTGCAGAAATTAATTACCAGACTTTGTACAAATCTTTTATTAAATTTCTCTGTCAGTTGTGAAGGGGTTAGTTGAATCTTCCTGTAAAATTAATATCAAATCTCAAAAGTTCTGTGAATGCCTTCATTAAGCAAAATCTTGGCACTGTTTTATTAATTAGATCTAAAAGATTACACAAAACTTTACCAGTTTTGCCCAATAATTTTATTCTTAACAGTCATTTAAAGACTCACTGACTTTTTGGTTCTTAATCTGTGAATTTCCCCTAACCCAAGCCAGAAAGAAAAATACCTGCAGTGAACGTCTTATGGACAGAAACCTGTTTCTCTGGAAATGATATCTTTTTAGCTATTCATTGATGCCTGCTCTTCACACATTTCTGTTTTTCTCCTGTGAGATAATAGTAATCTCTACAGTTTAATTTTGATATTGTAAACAGAGGATTATGACTGCACATATGGATTAAGTTCTGGAGATGATAAAAATAGCCTTAAACTGCTGAAAAGACATTTTGAAAATATAGGTTACAGACTGTATGGAGAGTGTCAGTGAACAGAAGGCTTCTGATGGGGTATTGCCTGAGTCTTCATCATTTATACTCCTCGGTTGTCAGCTCACTAAACCCTGCAAAACTGTAAAATTCCACTCGTCTCATAAATTAGGAATGACCTTGTTTCCTTTGGTCATAAAATGTGACTATAAAAGAGTGAATGTAATGTTACATGATGTGTAGCTTTTCTTTTTTTAGAGTACTGTACACATTTGGAAACTGAAATGTGAGCCCTTTGTGTGGGATAAGTCCTTGATCAGTTTGATGTCAGAACTGCTTAGTGTGCTGTAAAAGCTTTGTTCTCTTTCACTGCCATAGCCTGTAGTATCACACATTCCACTGCACGACTGCAAAGCAACACAGACCCCAACCATTTTCCACTGTCTCCTCCAATGCTGCAATCATGTTCCATAAGAACTGAAAAATCGTTTGTTATTAGTCTGAGACCACACCTTTCTAGCTCAGACAATCAGATTCAATGCCTGTTTCAGAAACACATGAAAAACAGGGTAAAGGATAACACATTACAGGATGAAAAAACACAAGCGTTGAAATGATTAACCTTTAAGAACCAGTGTGCAAGCCACATAGCTATATTATGAACAGTTATTTAGACTATCTCTCCAGTTTTTATTTACCACAAGTTTGAAGAAATATTCTACATCTATATCAGTGTTTATATCAGCTCACAATTTTCTGTGCCTAGTTTTACAAGAAGTTCCAATGTACACCACTGTCTTCTCATCAAAAGAACATTGCCTCTTCTAAAAGTTGCTAACTATTGCATATAATGGATTTTTCTGAGCATTGTGCTAATACGAAAACTTTGTGGAGTGGATTGTCAGTCACACCAAAGTCAAAATGCTGGCAGAAATGGAGGAAGGAAAGTCAGAATACAAATTACTTCTTTCAAAACAATGTAGATATCTGTGCTTGTCCAATGTATTTCCTGAGCCTGGGATCCTGGAAAATCATAAATTCTATGAACTACAGTAGCTTTATTTTTTTCTTTAAAAAAAGAGGCAAATTCCAGTAGTATGAATATTAACCGTTCAGGACTTTGTTAATTCTCAAGGAAGGATATCAACCCTCACACAGCAAGCAGTACACCCAAGGTGAGATACTGACCATGCTTGATGGGTACACTAGCATGACTGCCACTGTCACATGCAGAAATACTAAACTTACAAACAGGTGTTTCGGATTAGCTGTCTTCTAAGTATCTTTCTTTCTTTATACTCAGGTGACAGGTTAAGAGGAAAGAGGCAGCAATCCCTAGTACCTCACCAGTTAAGTATGTCTCAGCACTTTCAGCTCAATATTTTCTCCTCCTCTCTTTCTCCCTGCAGCTTTCTTTTCCTTTCTCCTACTAGTTTTACAAAGTTATTGTACGCTTTTCATGTTCCACCTAGGTTTTACAATCTTGCCTCTTCACCCATACACAAAAATCTCAGTCGTCCATATCAAAACTTATAAAAATGGCATTTTGTCATTTCAGGAATATAGTAGCCAAGATGAAACCACATCTTGTTTAGTTTTTTATTTATTTGTACAAGCCAGTGTTACCACGTGAGACGTAAGAGCACTGATCTTCACAATATCTGGGACACATTTGTGGGTTTTTTTCATACGTACATTTGATTTTATTCTCTGCTGTGCATTACAGCAATGCGTTTCTCACAGCACTATCTTCAGATAACAGCATCAACTTAATAAATTCTCTTTTTGCTCACTAATGACTGGAAGAACCACCTTTGACCTTTCAATTTAACAACCACATTGCTCATCCATGAAAAGCTACTTTTGCTCTCGGCATCCCAACCTTCAGCAGCTCTGCAGAGGGCAGCACCCCGCCCTCACCAGGACAGACTTAGCTCAGTCACCCAGAGCATTACATGCCTATCTTGATAATCTCAGTAGGAAAAAAATAAACAGGGTAAAGGGCAAGACTCAAAAATGAACAACTGAATCCTTGACATTGAAATATAGTTTAGATATTTCATTTGTGTTCTCTAAAATATAACTAGGAAATAAAAAAGGCAGCCAGAAAAATAGTATGTCATAATTTCAGTGAGGTCTGTGAGATGCTCTGTATTATTTTTCTGCAAGTAATATCATTTTGACTCATTTCCACATTAATACCTTTAGTTCTTCTCAGCATTATTCAGATCAGAAGCTTTCATGATTGTTACAGCCTTAAAAAATACCAAGTGTTTCCTTTCTATACCCTAATTTAAACAAAAACGTACTGTAAAGCATCTTTGGTCTCAGATTTGATCATGCTTTGGGGCTCATACATGGACTATTTTACCCACTGAATGCAGCCATCTCTGAGGTGAAACACAGTGCCTGTTTAATAGTATTCAAAGCACTACACAGCATTTCGAGCAGATTACATTATCCATCTGAAACTGCAAGAAGCATTTTGCTAGACAGAACACAGCTAACTCTACTGGAATTTGGCCATTGTGTTCAGAGTAACACTTTTGTCTTGCAGGAAAGATCACCTGTGGAATTTTCTCAGTATTCACTTACACTCCTTGCATGCTTTCATCCCTGTTTAAAAGTAAATTAGTCCTTCCAGACTGGCATTGAGAAGCAGTATACATTAAAAATTGGTTCACTTGCAATTAAATACATTCACAAAATCTTATTTTTTGAAGATTCTTGAGGAAACACATGCAGTACTTTCTGAACAGCCACATAATTTTCCTTCTGCCTACTGAAAGAGATGTTGCTCTCTCAAAAGGGAAATGTTAATGCCACTGTTGTCAGAAAATCCTATTGGGAAGATGGTACAGCCTTTAAATGCCATTATCCATGTCATGCTTGTTAAACCCATAAATTTTTGTTTAGTATCTGTATGTACTGTAGCCTGTTGGGTGCCAGACCACTGGAAGTTAAGCACAAATTTAGACTTCTGAAGAATTTTCCATTTCATCCTCATAAAGGATATGACAGTGATATGTTCATGGAGGGAATCAGTATGACATGACAGTTTGAGAAGAGAATTGCCAAAAGAATATATGAAACACGGTGGGATGAAGGACAAGGCAGTGGGATAACCCTCCTACTCATTTTCCCATTAGTATGTTTATAGAGTCTTGACAACTCTCTGCATCAGGAAATAAAAGGAGGATAAAGCCAAGTGTTTCTGTAGTGCAAAGCTGTTGATTTACCAAGAACATACAACGACCTGTTTATCAGAATACAGCAGAAATCAGACAACAGTAGATGGTTCCTTTGCTCTCACTTCCAAAGACAGCACTTAGCCAAAACCATATTTTCCCAAACCAAAAACTGCCCTTTCAGAGGGAATTTGATTTTACAAAGCTTTTCTACGTTCTTCATTTCTGTCTTTTTTTCCACTCACAAATATTCAAAAATATTTTAAAAAGGGACTGAACAAATTTACCTGTGATTATTAAATGTGACATTCCACAGGCAACCTCCAGTTTAGGGGTTTGCAACCACTGACTGCCAAAAGCTGTTAGTATACATTAACCAGAGGAAGGCTGAGTTATACTGGCCTTTTCTACAGACTCTACATGGACTTCTGTTCTAAGTATCTTGTGTCTTTTGCTTTCTAACATCTAATTGCAGTCAGAGCCAACTGAAACCACCTATTTTATTAAATTACAACAGAATTCACTGGTTTTCATGGCTCATCCTCTACTCCAGGGTTATATATGATCTATCTTCATGGTGAATTTCAGCTTCTACACATTTCAGAAGAGCAAGTCTATTTTTAAATTTATCCTCAATGAAAGCTAGCTCATCTTCCTCACCCATCCTCAACAGAACATTATGTATTTTGAGGATGGAAAAAAGACAAAATTACACATGGTTAAAAAACTTAAGCATGAGAATTACTCCATAAGGAATTATGCATAAAACTATATATCAGATCCCTACAGTTTTCAAAAGAACATCAGAACTGCAGTACTGTGTGATACCAAACCAATTCCAGATCCAGGACTATCCAACTCTGCACCCTGCCATTCTGTGGATGTTCATAGCAAGAGGAGAGATCCCAGGAGCCTCCAGAAACATGGAGATCCCCAGCCTCTGTTGAAGGGCAAAGGACTCTCTGCACAATCTTTAGTCATTCTCTATTAAATAGATAGCTCTTTATATTTTAGAAAAGACGCTTTTTGAGTAAGCATGATTAACCTTGATCATCCAGAGAAATGAGGACAGAAAGGGGTGATTTCACTAAACTCTTTTTCTCCCATTAGATCCCTCACACATTTGAGGGAAAAATTTATGAGGTTTTACCAAGTATCTGATATAAATGTTATTGAAAATTAAAATGGCAAGAAATCAACTGAAGAAGTTTTTATGTTCATTGAGTTAGTCCTTCCCTTCCTCAGCAGTTTAAATGAACTGCAGACTTAACTAGAGCACACTGCCCTGCCTGCTTCTAGTTTCAGGCAATCCTCATCATGGACTAAGACTGTAGTCTCATCATGAACTGTAGACACATTACTTTGCTATTCTGTACAGTTGGGAATTGCCAGCAGCAGAACACAAGAAAATTGGTGGGAAAAAAAAAAAAACATGAAAATGCACTCTAAGAACAATGTCTTCCTTCATTCAAAGGAAGCTCCCTGAAGCTTGAAAAGTGAAAAAGCAGATAGCTAAGACCACTTCAGAAAGAATGTCACCTCAACAGCATTGGTATAGAATCAAGTAACGGACAACAGACTTCAAAAACTCCTTGCTTATTGCTTTTACTATCAGTGGAGTTGCCCAGCTTAGGAATGTCACTGTGTATGCACAGATGAGCTGCTGAAAGGATGTCCTCTAGAAACAGCACGTACCTCTCAATCTGCTCTTGCAAAGAACCTGGAATTGCTACTCTTAAGTAACTGCAAATCCAGAGGTGTTTGTTGAACAAAAAGATAGAGCTAGGTAGAGAAGCGAATGTTTTCTCAGTGTTTCTAAATGCAGAGAATTGAAATTTAACTGCAAGGGTAGAGGTACTTTCTCAGTCATCTGCAGTTCTATGGCTTTTAATTGCTATTCCGAGAACTTTGCTTTATACATGCATTAACCTTATGTGAATAAATGATAATGCTCAGGAACATGACTAATGTCCTGACATACATTTTTTAAAATCAATATACTACTGAGTCACCACTAGAATATACCACAGGAAGAAAAAGAACTCTATACACTACAGAACAACCCTATAACAAGGGAAGCTTTGACTTTTATGCACGAGCTTGCTTTCTAAACTCGGTCTGTCAAAGTACAAACTTACTGAGGTTTAGGATTCCTGACTCCGGCTTCTTACATTGGACTTTATTTAAGCCATATCAAAATGTAACAGGATCTCAAAGTGAAAGTAAACATCAGAGATTAGAAGAGCCTCTGCCTTCTTATATAATAACAATAAATAGGGGCATTCACACAATACCTTAGTAATACCTTTAACATCCCTATAACACATAATTTAATATTACAGAACTGGTACACAGTAAGTCTGCTAACAATACTGAAATTTTTACAGATTCACATACTTTTATGTAAGATCGAACTATTGCATCTGTAGTTATTCTGTATAAATATTTAAACTTTCACTGACTTTAGGAAAAGTTAGCTGTGAAAAGAGGAAGTTATACCAGTAGAAATTTCAGGGTAATAAAGAATAATGTTCAGATTTCAGAAGTGCTGTTGCTTTCCAGCTCTTGTTCAGAAAACTACTTTGCAGCAGTTTATCATAGACTAGAAATGTGAAACTGTATGTTTTTTAAAAAAAGCCAAACATAGAGCTGAAAAGCAATGCAGATCCTAAGGTTTTGTTTCTACTTCCTAATGAGATAAGAATAACACTTCAGTTATTCTGTAGTTTCTGGTAAGATCTTTGTATATGTGATTTCAGATGTGCTTCTCACAAAAACTTTCTACTATTTGCTTGCCAATTTTTACCTTACCCAAATATTTATGGCAAAACACATATAAAATTAGTTTAGTTTTAGTTCCTTAACATAAAGGTGCTTTGGACATTACTACTGTTCTGATAAGAGCACAAACAAAATATAGCTCCGGTGAGTATTTCCACTCTCCAGGAAAGAAACCTTTTCAGAGGCTGCCTCTGTTCCCATGCCTTCTCTTGCAATACTCTGAAGCAACTATTTGACAAATGGTGCATGAGAAGAAGCGTATTAGATATGTAGAATATTGGCTATTACACAGAAGAAGTAATATCCCTGTCTAGGGGAATGGTATAACCTATGTAAACAAACCCATGTTTAGCATTTAATTTGCAGCAGCACAGGACACAGCTGCCACATACAGTCCTAGAAGGGTTTTGCAGCTTTCCAGTGTGAGCTGCACTGCCCTTAGTCCCCAGGCTAGGGCTGCATTAGAAGACATCCCTATACCTCAGCAACCCGTCATCGTCCCCTGCACTGCAGCCTAAATGTGCGTCAAAACCCTTGTGCAGTTACAGGGGATCTAACTTCAGCCCATGGGAACACCAACTAGAGATCAACTAGAAGGTAATTTTGAATTCTATAGCCAGCCAAGAGTACTTGAGGATTACCTCCTGCTACACTCCTTGAAGATTTATCTAGCAGCGACACCATTAACCACACATCAGCAGGTTTTCTCTTTAGCAAGTAAACTAGTTGGAAGAAAATAAAGTTCTAAACTGTATTTATGAATGCTCTATCAAGCAGCACATCGTTCTTTAGGAATAATTATAATAACCAAACAAACACCATTCTTTGAGTTGACAACATACTGGATTACGGCTAAACAGCAATAATTACTCATCTGAACTTCAGAGAAGCCTTTTAGTGTCTTTTCAGTGTGTTTTGTACAAGGTTAAAATAGTCAAGAGGGGACCAGTTATGATCTTCTGTGGAACAGAAAATGTTTTAGAGAAGAAAGCCAAAAATATTAACAGCTGCAGCTCAATGTGGCAAAGAAAAATAAGAATCTATCATTACTTTAAGGAAATGCCTTGGAACTGGGGGAATTAATGTGCTTATTAAAGGTTTGGAAGAAGACGAACAAAATAGGTGATAAAACTGGTAAATGACAATCTTTTGTGTGTTAGGTCTAGAGAAGGTGCTGAGGTACTTCAGAAGAACGCAATAAAACTAGAAGATTGTACCTTTCCAAATGTTACCTAACCCATGTTGGAAGTAATCAGTAGAGTTACTTGAGAAATTGATAAATTGCCAATGAAGTGCAACAGTTCAGTCAGGCTTTTGCCTGACTCTTGATGTCATTCTAAGGCAGTTCATATGCACATCTGTTCACTAGACAACTTTGAGCATATCTCCACAGAAACATGAAGTCTGTTTCAGAGATTCAAACACCTCCACTACTCATCATGTTGAGGTAGTTCCTGACTGACCTCTCAGTCTCAAGGCACCATATCAAGGGTGTCTTGCCTCACGGTCTCTGTCTTTAGAGAAATGTACATAATGGCCACTATAACACCATCCAAGTTTTTTATGAAAAAAGCTTCATAAAAGTGTTCATAAAAGCTCTTTTATGAAATATATTCTCTAAAATACAGAAAATATAATGAGTAAAACAGCTGCCATTACAGAACTGTGAGATTCAGGAGTGCTTCTGAAGCTCTGGTTCCAGCAGCACATCCCATACCACCACAAGCCCATAGTGGTCTGAAACGTGCCAAATAACATCCATCTTTACACTCTGGTTTTCATAGCAAGGAAACCCCAGTGCCTGGCTGGAGCCAGTGGATTGCAGTAGTTGCTTACTCTGGGCAAGCAGGAGGCCAAGTTCCTGGAAGACACCCCAGAGGAAAAGCACAAACTCCACCACAAAAGTTGATTTATGAAGCCTAGTGCTGCTACTGATTCCTGTGGAGTCCATAGAACAACCGAAAGTAGAGTCACCATTGGCTCTCCAAAAGTATCAACAGTTTTATGAGATTTAGCAAGACTGATTTGCTTCTTGGGCTTGATTAGCATATTTGCAGTATAAAGATACATTGATAAAGGTTTTTTTCTATTAAGTAGCTGAAAGCAATTCTGGTTTTTGAAAGCACAGGAAGGTTACAATTTAAAAAAAAAAAAAAAAAAAGGTTTTTCAAGGGAAAATTGCAGATTTGGATTGAATACGGCATTTTCTCAAATTTGCAGTCTAATCATGTTTTCTAGTATGTTTTTCACACAGAACATAACTAAACTATGGAGCTGCATGTCAGCAGATGTGCCTCCTGGAAGTACACAGCAGTTAAAAAGTTACTTGAGAAATTACTGGAAGAAAGTATCATGAAAGACTATTGAACACAAAGTTACAACCTCTGGCCCTGTAAGGACAACATTTTGCTGGAAGGTCACACCAAGAAAAATATTGCTATATGCCTGTTCTAACACTCTTCTCTTAAGCATCCACTGCTGATCAATGCTAGAGAAAGGAGGTAAATAGATCAAGGAGACTGATCCAGCGCTGTATTTTTTTAATGGGGTCCTTTTTTCAGAAGAGAGCAAAGTCCTATTTTCTTATTCAGACATCAGTATCATCAACTATCAGTTCATAGTTTGAAAGCAATCCAAGTCCCCTGGAGAAAACAGCCCTTGTGTGTTACTTTGCCCCAGGATTTTTGGTATCTATCAGACAAAATATATATAGTAAGTGAAAATGCATGCAAACAAGTGTGTGCATTCAACATGCTATAGCTAAAAAAAACTACAGCATCTTTAGAATTTAATTATCATTTTCATAATTAGGTCTCTTACTTCAATGTATATTTATATACACTAAGAAACCAGGAAAAAAAAAAATATTTTTTTGTGCAGAAATTGTATATAAGGAAACTCATCATCTTTCACTGTTTTCAAAAGCATCTCCTTCAGTGTTTTTGAGTATTTGAAACATTTTAGAGCTCACCTTACTGTATCATTCCCAGAAAACATTTAATACCTGGATATGTAGACTGTATTCTATTGCTAGAAGACTCTTTGTAAGATTGCATAATAGCTGTCAATGTGTTAATTTCTTTTAAAAAAAAAAAATAATTTTCCATGTGTCTTCATTAAACTGCAGTGATTCATTGAAAGAATTCTGAATGAATGTTGGAAAGGCAAAGTCTGGCCTGAGTTGGGTGTATGAGCTCTGAGAACTCAAAAAACTGTTTGCAGGGTTACAGTAAAGTGAATAAATGCATTTGTGATCACACACTCCTATAAAAACACATACCTTCAGTTCCACTACAGGTCTCCTTCATACAAATTACTCAAATTCCATAACAAAAGTACAGTCTTTTGGAAGCAAATTCAGAAACAAAGTCCATAATTGCCTCTCTGAAAAATACAGTAGTTTTTCTCTCTACAAACTTTTAAGCAACTTTTAAGCAAGTTCTCTCTAAAATAAATGCTGTTAGAAATCCTTGCTCTGCATTTCTTTTTAAAATAATTCTTTAAAAAGTACCCCAGGGGCACAATGATTTCTATACTGTTTTTTCCCTGTCTTTTTTTTTTTTTTTTTCTCTTTCCCCCTACACTTGCTGAATTTATGAAAAAAAGAAAAAATAGGTAATGAACCAGGAGATCATTCCACAGCACTAGAAAACAGCAGATTAGACCCAAAAGAGGCCTCAAAATGTAACATGAGCAACCCACAATTTGTCTTCTGTTCCCATCTAAGCAGCAGTGAAGTCACAGTGAGTCAACCAGCACAGGATGTAATGCGTAATGCAGTAGCTCTCAGTGTAAAAAATTTGCCAACTAACAAGAACACTAAGAAATGTGAATTTTTACATCTTTGATGTTCTTTTATGAACAATAAATAACATAATAATGAAATGTTCAAATTATAACGTCACTGATGTTTGTTATTTACGTGAGATCAGTAAATCAGGGAAGGCTGAGAAAGGTTTTTGGTGTTTTCATGGGCAGGCTGAGAGTTCTGCCCCTTCCCCATCCACCTGGACAAGTACAGCATCATATTTAGAAACAGACCTCAGCATCTTTCTACCAAAGGAGTGATGGGGAGAAGGGGGGTTATTTGTGTTTGGGTTTGTGACTGGGCTTTTGCATTTCAGCCGAGAGCACATACCGCTCTGCAAGGACTGAACTAATTAAGTACCTCTAAAGAAGTAATTCACCCACACCATCTCCCACTGGAAGCTGCAGTGATTTTTAGCCTAGAAAGGACTGTTTAGTGGTCAGTATAAGACAGTCAGAAGTATTTGTTAGTCAGACCAGAAAGACAGAGGGCACGTAAGGATATGAGCATTTTTAATGGATGATTAAATCTGGGTAGCTTGATCTCCTTTCATGCTGTGGCTGTTGTGTGCTGCAGTCACGCCTCTCACCACCAGCCTGCACTGGGATGATAATCAGCCACTATGAAAACTCATTAGCTGCACAGCAATGAGTCCTCCACTGCTGAAGCTTGGTGCTGTTCTTAGTACCATGGCAATCATCTCTAACTGGATGTCCCAAACTCTCCCGTCTCTGGTAGGACTAAATACCACCAGAATAACCACTTCAGATACGCTAGTAAGTAGCTGTGATGTGTTGCAAGCCATCTGAATGCTGAAGTAGTATTTAAGAGCCCGCAAAAGCTTAGTTTGTTACCTCGTAAATCTCATTTTAAGCTACTAATCTTCCTATCATCACTTAATGCATGCTTCTCTTTGGGCATCATAAAACTGCACACTGGTGAGCATGTTGTGATGTTACTACGAAAGGAAAAGGATTTAAAATAGTATCCTTAAATATTTAAGAAGAAATGCCTTCATCTTGAGCATGAAATGCTAAAAATAGTGTGGCAATGTAATTTCGTTTGTCTAGACTTTTTTTCCTGGGTTTACTGCTCCAGAAAAATGTATTGCATTATTAAGGGGAAAAAAAAACAAATATCAGGCAGTAGGTTTCTTTTCGTCTGAATAACGTTGTATAATCCGACTACAGCTAACCAACTAAATAGATGTTAGAAATAAAATTAAATCGGTGCTAGGAGGTTTGGTATCAGAATTTAAGAAAGGCTGATAGGGGAATAATACAAATTACACAAATATCACTGTATCATTGATGCTCATATTCAGCAGCCTTTGTTAATGAAGACCTACAGAAAAGCTGTGATTAACTACTCATGAGAAGCCTAAAAAATTAGAGTAATACTTCAATTGGACAAGAGGGAACACTAGACTGGCATTCCTAAATTAAACTAGAACTCCATTTTCCAAAATGTTTAGTAAAACACTTTCTTTGTGTATCTTTTTGTGTAACTGCAATCAGATGTTTACATAAGAGTATGTTACATAAAATGTAAATTTAACTATTTGTACAGTAGTTCACTATGCTCAGGACGTGGGGCTTTATTTGTAACTAAAAATGATGCATTTACTAATCAACATTTAATTAATTGAGTGCATGCATGCAGGAAAAACATTACTGTTGAAAAATCACTGCATTTAGACTTTACATAGTGCTACTTTAAATGATCTTGAAAGAAATAAGTCTGTTGTGTTTTAGAGCAGCAAAGAAGGTGAGAGGACAAGGAAAAGCTAGTTTATTTTCCTTAAAGGTAACTTGTGCTCATTTAACTACAAAATATATTGCTAGTTCTTATGGCAGTATGATATTACAAGAAATAAAGTTCCCTGTCACATCTAAATTCAAGTTTAAAGTTGCATCTGAGTAATTACAAGATGCACATTAGTTATTATAACATAGATATATATATCTGTTTGTGCACACATATGTGTTTATATGTATGAACATGTTCACATTCCAGGTAATGTAAACTGTCATGCTTCCCTTGGCTACAACAGAGCCCTGCTGATATAAACGCCTCCTAAGTGTAATTCCAGCAATGCTCTTTGCAGTCATTGAGTTGGAGTTGTCTGCATGTTCTGTCTTTCAAGAGAGGTTGCAGGAGTGCCAGTAGAGCTGGGGAAACAATTATAAAAATCTGATTATCTGAGCTGGGCAACATCTGTCAAGTGAAAAAGTATGAAATGCAGTCATGTGAGGCTCTTTTTGAATAAAACTACGCACCACAAATCTGCTACCTTTATCTAAACTTTTCGATGTTGGCTGAGAAACTATGTCCCATGTGCTCACTAATACTGAGGCCATCACTGGCTGGTTTTTAACTGCCCTCAGGAGTTCTCCCCTGGCAGCTTGTGCAGTGAGCAGTGCAGCACACGCACTTCTTGAGAAGTTCTCTCCTAGCACATACACAGCGCACATATTTTGTACACTGTACCAGGAAAAAAAAGAACAAAAACTCCCAATTCCCTCACTTCAGCTGGAAGAATTGTACAAGGAGGTGGGGTTGGGGAAAGGACCTCCTCTTCTGAGCTCTGTTCCAGTCCCAGGATTGAAATGGCAAAGCAAACAGAAAAATACGGTGTATATTTAAAGAGCCATATGAAACATGTACTGCCATTTGCCCTGTCACTAGTAACAACAGAGGTAACTATAGCAATTTTATCAGAATATATAAAAGTGAGAGTGAGAAGATAAATCTTTTGGAGGTAAGTGGAGTCTGTAGCACAGCAGCCTGCCAAGGCAATGGTTAATATTGGTCTTTGTAGGGACCCCTTTGTGTTCCCCAACTTTTCAAGAACAAGCATAATTTATTATACTGTTGCTGTTCTCAACTTTTTATTTCTTTCCTTGTTTATTTACTAAAGCCTGTCAGCAGTAAGCCTGCATTTCAAGGGTAGATTCAGTAACTTCTGTAAGGTGCCTTCTAGCTCTTTTTCTGCTCAGCACAGCAGTTTCTTCTTGAGGTAGGGATTAAATGTAAAGCTAAAAAAATAACCAAAAAAACCACCAGCAAAGTACACCTACACACACCTGCTTGGTTTTCTCTGTGATCACTCAAATTACTCATCCAAATTAATAAATAACCATGCACTTTTATTGGGTCCGACAGTCTCTCACTGTGAGAAATATCTTACCAAGTAACAGTTACTTTTTAAAATCAAGCTGTATGTTAGGTGCTCTAAGAAAACATCTGCTTAGTTCATCAATAAAATTTGGGGCTTTTTTGTTAGATAAGGCCTGGAGAAGCACTCAAGACATCACTAGAATATATAAGTACCTTTGATAACACAGCCTGGATTATAATGGCTTTACTACAGGCTGAAGCATGATCCTGGTTATCTTGTACATTCTCCACTGTAGGCAACTTACCTGAATGCAGTAAAACCAATTGCTACCAATCTAAATGTAGCAGGTAAACTGCTCAAATATCACACTTTTTCATAAACTCATATTATTTCTGCCCTAAAGAAATTATAATCACAAACTCTAGGTTCCTAAACTTCAACAAAAATTTGGTTTCCCAGCTCTTAAATGATAAAACTGTATGGACAAAAGTTCTTCAGAGAATCATGGAAACTGCTGGAACGAACAGAGCTTAGATTTCACAAGAATTACCAACCTTGACAGGCTTCACTTGTTCAAGCTCTCAGTTTTAGTAACTGCTCAAAACCAACTGAAATTGTCTCTGCAGATTTAATTTTGTTTAGCTTTTTATTGTTAAAGTGAAGAGAACACGACAGAGGCAGTATAGTTTAGCCCTGAGTTCTGGATACACCTTTCTAGCAAACACTAAGGCAGGTTCAGCTATCCTCTTTTTCCAGTCCTCTACATTATGACACTTCATTTTGCTTTGCAAAACAAAGGAACAACACAATTGTGATTTTTCAATTAACTCCGCAGTAGAAGAGGTCACTGCTCTCTTCAATGACTTCGTCAGAAGACTCACTGTTGTGAACAGTCTGTGCTTTTTTTCAACCTCAGTCTACAGAGAGATTGCACCTCATCTGAGATGAGGAACTCTGCAACTTACTCTGCACTAAACTGCCAGCAAAGATCAATAACAAAGCCTTCCACTTTAAATAATCACACTCTGTGTTAACACTGAGTACAATTTTATAATATAACTAGTAATTGATTCCAACTGCATCCGGACCAAACTTACTTTAACAGCATCCAATAGCATCTATAGTGTGAAACTCAGTAGTCAGTACTATATTGTTAGGAAAGAATAATGAATAATTTTAAGTTACAGTTTTAAAAGAAAGTAAAAAAAAAAAAAAAAAATTCTTATGTCCAGTAGTTTCAATTCCATCACCTGAATCTTTTCAGTCATCTAATTATATTGCTTTCTCTCACTCTTACATTGTGTATTTCTATACACCCTATTAAACAGACAGATACCTAGTCTCACAGGGGATCACACCAATTTTAAATGCAGTGCAGTGTCAGCCTGCTCTGCAAGCAAATGTGGTTTTTTGCTTTCCTCAGTCATGGTTGCTGTTAAAAAGAAAAGGTGTCCAGAATCATCCTGTGCCAGTGAAGGTCATGCAATGTCTTAACTGCATTGTGCCTTGCTTGCCATGACCCCCATTCACTTCACCTAATCTAACGGGACACTTTCCAGTATTAAACCTCTCTTCCCTTTGGTATATGTGCAGTGGAAGTCAGTGAAGAACAGTCTCCTGTGTGCTGCATCTTTAAGAGCAAACCTGCTAACCCACATCCCAAACTGCTCCTGAGCCAATCACCAGCACACAAGTCCCGGCACAGAGTGCTGTCCCTTCAGGGTTTTCTATTTGTTCTTTTCTGTCTTTGTTGTTGCCATTAGTCTAAAGGAAAAGCCATTCAGGCTGAAAGAACATGTTTGGTCTCTGCTGCCGAAAAACTGTAACATCCCTCTGCAAGGAATTACATCAGCTAGTTTGTGCTGAATCACATGCATAAAACTGTTCTCATGCACCCCAGAAACAATGTGTGCTAGACACTTCTAGAGAACTATTACAGAGGTGTGAGATATGACAAAACCGTGTGAAACCACCCATCTAATTAGCTAAGAGGCTAATAAACGTCGACTAGGAGGGACTTCACTGGAAACATACTGCAAAAATAAACAAGAATATTCGAAGGTTTTGCAAACAAACAAAATCCATTCTCTTCCCTTTATTTTTATTCTTTTGTTGTTACAGACTCAGATTAGCCCCAAGGAAGGGTGGCAAGTTTATAGTTCAGCCCAGGATCCAGATGGCCGTTGCATTTGCACTGTTGTTGCACCTGAACAAAACCTATGCTCCAGAGATGCCAAAAGCAGGCAGCTCCGACAGCTGCTAGAGAAGGTAAGTCTCCCCAACAGAGTCCTCCTTTTGATCACTAAACTCTCCATGGAAATCCACTCCTTTCTCTCTAAATTTAATACATAACAGAGTACTGAAAAGCATCTATTCAAAATATTTCTTCAGGGTATATCCCCTACCTATATTCTCACCACTGATCATTATTTGTCTGTTTTCCTTGTATCACACCTTTCCCAACTCAAGCCACTTATCTAGCAAATGGCAGCTGCATCTTCTCTCTTGTTCACTCCTCCCAAAACTCTCACTTAAAGGCAGGACTGATTTTTCTGTGTAAAAACAGTCACAAACCCCACCTCAAACTAGCTACTTGCTGTGAGATTTAAATTACAACTTCTGCTTCAATCATATGAGAGTCTTGAAGGTCATTCCTTGTCTATCAACAATTCCAAAATAGACATGACAGCATCTGCAAAGCAGACTGTACTGACAGGAAACACTTATTTTCTTTCATTTAGTCTTTCCTCTAATAATACTGTTTATTCATTCTCTGGTGGTGCAAATTTTCCTCAAACAACCCAGTTCTTATTTCCAGTATTATCGACTATTGCATACATAGTAAAGATAGTGAAGTGTTATTTTTCATCAACAATGGAAAAAATGCAGCAACCATGAAAACACAAACAATTGTTCTGCGTTCCCTGTATAAGTAACTAAGGTACAGTTACTTTATCACAGCTAGTGGTACAGAACCTGAGGCCTGAGAGAGTGTTCAAACAGCAGCAGAAAGCAACATAAAATATAGATTTAAATATATTTTTTAGCATACAGCTTTCAGTATCTTTCTACCTATAGCAAATTCACTATAGCACTAGTATAGTGCCAGATCCTCACAGATGAGATCTCCCTAAACCTCTGTGAACTTTAGGAGGGACTTAGTTTCAGGTTGTGACAGAGCCCATAGCATGAGGTGCAGGGAGAGGACATTGATGAACCAGCACACAGAGAAGGAGACACATCCCTTCATGCTGTCTGTTTACCTACCAGAAGAGGATTTCAGTTCACAGAGTCTTTGCTCTAGCACATTTGCCAAACACTCAAATAGTCCTGGTAACTCCTGATAGCCCCATTGCTCAATTTTTGTACTGTCACACAGTTATGGAATTTAAAACTATGCTATGGTATAAATGACTTACAACTAAAGCATTAATGTAAGCACATTTTAGTGCCTGACATTTAACTACGTAACCAGGGAAAAAAGTAAAGCAACAAAAAGTGCATTTAGAGAGTGTTCTTCTTTAACAGGTTCAGAATATGTCCCAATCTATTGAAGTTTTAAATCTGCGGACTCAGAGGGATTTCCAGTATGTTTTAAAAATGGAAACACAAATGAAAGGGCTGAAGGCCAAGTTTCGGC
>NW_008590566.1:789-9087 GCF_000691845.1 Merops nubicus | reverse complement strand
GGAAGACATTAATGACAAAGCATTTTCAAGTAGGTTTTACTTTAACAATAACTTTGAAAGCCTGCTGGAAGCAATGTACTAGGCAGCAATGCATGGACTGCTAAGATCTCAGCTTAAAATGCTCATACAAGAGCAACATTAAAGAGAAAAGCATAATAAATCTTCCTTTATAATGATAATCTTTTGCTCTGTTCAATTTAATTGTAATAGGGAGTAACTATTAATTATTATGTCATTAGAGAAATGTCACTATAAACAGATTCCTGTTTTTTCTCTATCTATGTGCATGTCATACTGAGAAGTGTATATATATATTTAGTCATGCAAGCTCAAATGATAAGTGGGGGGATCCAACAGAATTCATCGCAAACAACTAGAGAGTTCTGCACTTCTGGCATTGCCTGACATTTACCACAGTTGATGGGAAGAAAGCCTACAATAAATCAGGTTATTGTAATTTTTTCCAGTACAATTAAGATCTAATTTCATGTCTGAAGGTTTGCTGTTTTGAATTTGGGATGGGGAGGAGGGCAATCATTCCCAGTCACATTTGTGTGATTAAATAAAGATTTCTGCAGAATTTTAATGACAACAAAAACCACAAGCCAATCTTTTTGTGAGGAAGGAGGGTGGCAGAGATTACAAAGTTGCATCGTGAATTCTGAAAAGTCTATCTGATGTACTCTTAAGGAAAAATATTACCAGTGCATATTTAAGCTTTTTAAATATCAAGTCTGTTAAAATTGTATCTCAAGACCACAAGACAACAAAATTGGATCTAGAAAATACTTTCTGAGGATTACATTATGTTAACCACATATATTTTTGAAGTGTTTATGAAAGTTTACATAAAATAGATTTAATTTCCTAATTGGTCCTAAAGATACCTAAACAATTATATAGCTAAAGGGTCTAATTTATTCTTCAGAGACACTAAACATCCAATAGTTCTTAGTAACATCAGTAATTAAGTACACTAATGATCCAGCTACCAAACTTTATTCTTTGTGTCACCACTCTTAGTTCGAATAAGCATTTGTGCACATGATTCCAGTTATTTTCAGGTACTAAAAAAATCTCCACCTTTCTTACCCTTCATCACTCATTGCTACAATAACAACACTTTTGTGTAATTCCATTCTATATACTGTATTCTCATTATAGCTTTCCTTGGGAACAAAATGCCAAAATTTTAATGTCTGATACACTATGTCAAAGGTAGCAGATTTCTGCAGTATTCTAACCTTTTAAATATTTGGTATTTGTATTGGCCAGTCATTTAACTCCAGTTTGACAGTTTTCCAGGAGTATAAAACAGATTTCCAGCCAATCAAGTTACAGAGTAATTTAAAAGGTCAACATAATACAATATGCTGCTGGCTTTCTGAAATTTAATCGACTAAAATTCCAGTGCTTTATCTTTCCTGAGACAAAGAAACTCATTCTGAATATAGCATAAGCCCTTGTATCAGCAAACCCAAAGTGCCAGAATATGTCTACCACCTATCCATGTTGCAACACAAATTAGCTCTTATACCATTCATCATAGCAACAAGCTAGGCGTGTCAGCAGAAACCAATAAAATTATTTTCTTTGTCATGAAAATACCAATACCATCTTTATATCATTCAGAAATGAGAGATTCTAACACTGTGGTTCCCTGTTGATAAGAACCAAAGGGTATAAATTTGATCCAGGTCACATTTCAGCATATTTTCATACTTTGGTCAAATTAGCATTTATGCCAGGCCAGAGATACTCAATCGCTACAAAAAAGTTACACCAGTTTGCTCAGATGATACCTCATCTGGTATCAGTCCTATCAGGAATAAGTTACCTTCACCAATTCTCAGAAACACTTTTTATCTTCCTGAGTTTTTACAAAAAGCTTTGCAGGTTATTTTCTATTGTGGTTTACCCATGTTTTTTGGCAGTTCAGTCCCCCACAGAACCAAAGCCTAAGTTCATAATTTCAAAAAAAGGAACCAAAAACTTTGGCTTCTGATGCTCTGCTTTCTATGTCACAAAGTGTACTCTCCTTGTCATCAAGGAAAAACATTTTAAAAAGCATAAAGTAGGCTCAAGTTTTCAATAAAAACAGTCAAATAAAAAGTTTGAACTGTAGACAAAAGACTCTCCACTTTCTGTCCATTTCAGTAATTCTGCTATTATAATGTAATTGGAAGAGCACTTGAGAATAGAACCAATAGAACTCCTAATACCCTCAAATCCATTTATAACAACATATCTGCTTACAATTTGAAATGCAATTTTCTAGCTACTAAGATGACCTGTGTGCAAAATATACTTTTTAAAAACACATATAAGTCTTTATTTTAAGCAATAAGTCAAATATGAAAGCAATTGTTAAAAGAATATGGATATATTATCCAGGTATTGAAGAGATACTGCAGAACTCAAGCTGTCTTACATGTTCAAGAGGCAAAAATTCAGAGGTAGATCTTCAAGCAGCTCAAATGCTGACTCTGCCTGTCAGCTTCTTTCACTTCTCCTTAGGAAAAATGCATTTGGCCTCAGTCATGTTATTTATTTTGGTAATGTCCCACTCTGTTCGCTGCATCCTTTAATGCAAGCAATGTAACAAACAGTACATGCGTGTATTCTCACATCTCAATGACTACACTAACCACATTTGCTTCTGCACCTTTCTTGTGCTTGGGCTTCTAGTTGGTTCTATTCTGCTTTCTCTTTTGACCTGCTGACTACTCCAGCTATTTTTCAGGACGTGATTTTTTTAACCCATTCAATAGCCTCTCCCTGTGTGTCATCATCTGTTCCCCATCTCTATTGCCAGCTAATGCTAGTACCTAACAAATCTTTATATCCATCATCTGCCTTGTTTTGGCCAGGCTTACATCTCCTCATGGAAGTCCTGCTGTTTTTTCAAATTAGAAAAAGATGTGCAAATCTCTATGTGATATGTCAGGGACAAACCTCTCTGCTTTTCAATAAAGCAAAACATTTTGACTGCAAGAATTCTTCAAAGTTTTCTACAGAATAATAACCAAACAAAAAACAACCTCAAACAATTAGTTTAGATTTAATGAACTCCCTACCATGAGTGCATTTAAAAGAATAATTAAGAAATCAAAGATGAGCAGCCAACATAGAGTACAGACTGAGATAAATTCTCCAAGTATGAGACTTGTCAAAAGTCTGAGAAAGGAGCAATCCGAGATTCCAAAGTAGAGCCTTATTTTATTTAACCAATGTTTAAGAGCAGGATTAGTAACACAACAACTGCGCATGGGAAAGAAACAATTTGTGATAGTCCAGAAGACAGATCAACTGAGGAAGTTCAAAGGCACCTAGTGTTGTAGCAGGATGATAAACACCAAGTGCAGTTAACCACATTTTTTTTGCTTCAGAAGAAAGACGTATATATCACTGTGGCCAGAAGAGAACTAAATAGCCATAAGAAAAAAAAAAACCATCAGTATTTCTAAGGAGTGAAATAGAAACCAACAACTCACTATGACAACGCTGTAAAACAGTTATGACCCTCCTTGAACATCACTCTGTGTTCAGGCCTAATCACCTTCTCTCAAGGACACACTTAGCAGGGGTTTATCTCCTCTGGATGGCAAGCCAGACCTTCAGCAGGTTTGATTCAGATCACTTGAAGGTAATTGTCTACTTTCAGTAGAAAAACTATTCTCTCATGTATTTTACCTACTGCTTACTACCATTAAGACTGAGGTTTCTAAGACTTTCACAATACACTGACAATAGATCCGCAACTAAAATCAATAATAATTTTCAAGTTATTTTAATAATCAGGCATAATAAAGGGAATTAGGGGACTGAACTCCTGTAAACTGCTCTAATGCACATTTGATTGCCCTTAACAGGAATTGAAAGAAAAGATGGATGAGCTCCTGCCATTGATCCCAGTTCTGGAACAATACAAAACTGATGCCAAATTAATCACCCAGTTCAAGGAGGAAATTAGGAATCTGTCTACTGTCCTCACTGGGATTCAGGAAGAAATTGGTGCTTATGACTATGAGGAACTACACCAGCGTGTACTCAGCTTAGAAACCAGGCTTCGAGACTGCATGAAAAAGCTCAGTAAGTTAACAATTTCATGGCAAATTCAGTCCTTCGGCTGTATATTTTTAGTTGTCTCCCTATAAAAAGATGAAGTCTTCTTTTTTCTTGTTTGATGAAAGATTGCATTATATTCTCTGATCTGTGCTATCCTAATAAGAGTGAAGAGTAACTCAACCTAAGGTCAGTCATATCATTCTGTTCGCACCAGTGTACCTTATATATTGATCTGCCCTACTGTATAGAGAAGGAATTAAGAGGAAAATTCTAGCAGACAACAACTTTAAAATCTAAGAGATTTACAACTGGTTGGAGAACTACAAATATTCTTTCAAAAACACTCAGACAGGCATTGCGACTTGGCTCCTCGTTGAGATGTCAGTGTGAAAAAAAAGAATAGTGAGAAGTAGACTGGAATCATTTTCAAGATGTCCACATCAAAAGCCTGTCATTCTATGACACCTGAGAGGCTACTCTGACTGTACTGTCTTTTAGTCCTGTGAAATGAGCATTAAGAGAAACGTGCCGTTCTCCATTTTGCACTACAACATAGTGGAGCATTACAGCTAACTTAAGGGAACAAAGCATGATTTCTGTGGGAAGCACAGTGACAATCCATTGTGAGCCCTACTCTAAACTTACACCAGGCAGCCTCCATCTTAGCTGCTCACATGCTGGCTTTAGTTAGAAACAGTCAAATGTTGAGCATCTCTAAAAAAACAGTACTAGCTCAGCATCAACTACCACAACTAAAAGCCCACATCATTCTCAAGACTTAACTTCCATGATCCAAAGAGGGATAGTTAGTACCTTCCTACTTTACAGTCATGACACAGTCCCCCTGCTGCCCAACCTATCCGTGTGTTCTGGGACTCTGGAACAGATCACTGCTGCAATCTGGATTGCTACAGCCAACAATACAGCCCCTCTATGAGAAATAAATGCTTTAACACTGAACATGAATAAACTAGAAATTCCAAGGTTCAGTTCTGTGATAGGTACTTTAGTTATCAAGTGTTGGATGTTTACTTTTAAATGCTACATGTTACCTGAAATATGTTATTAATTTGATAGACAGTGCCTCTTTATTTTTGTGAGGCAACTGAATGAGAAAAATCTAGGTTAGGTTAGCCTCTTAAATAATTTATTTTCCGTTTCTTTATTTTACACTAGAAATAACACAGTGATGAAGTGCTAAAATACATGAAAGAATTCTTCAAACAGAAATTTCTTATGATCCTGTCTTCCCCTCAGTACACACACATAACAGCACATCACTGCATTGACAGGAGGCAGTCAGGAGAAAATAGCTGTATTGCAATACTGCAACAAGCAAGAAAATTCATATGAATAGACAGTATTTTCTGATAGTGAGTGTTACAGTAAGTTTATTAGGCACCAAAACATCATCAACTTATCTTTAATCAGTATCTTGATTTCTTTGCTTTTATGGCATATTGTTGTGACAATGATTAGTGAAGTGACTAGCAGTATAAGATGCATCTTACAGATTAGAATGACTAGGAGTTTTCACAGGAGCTTTTTTCCTAATTTCCATCCATATTTCCCCTCTTATCTATCCTGAATCCCTGCAACACATTCTGTTTCCCTTGGTGTACTAATGTAAAAAAAAAAGCTTCTGTGAAAATTATGTATATTAACATTACAGAGAAAAGTTTGGTATGAAGTATATTATGAAGCACTTCGATTATTAAGAGGGATTTGGCCTTCTCAAGCTCTAATACCGATTTATTATCCTTACTGGCATTATTCTGTGGCCTTAGATGCTTATTTTTATGCTAACCTGCTAATGGACTGGCTGTATTTCTAACCTACCCCCATGTGCCTTTTAAAGTAAAACCTGTTTCAGTTAGGCTTACTGTAACTCCTAAAAGCTGGTACTTTGTGTTCAGACCAGCAAGTGTAAAGGAAGAACAGCCTTCATGGCTATACCTTCTGCCCAGCCACATTCACCACACTGGAGATGATGCAGCTGTGACTGTCCATGCCAGTCTGATGGCCAGAAGCCTATGGCAGCAGAAGGCAGACTGGCCCAAATATGCCACAGGATCTGGCTTGAATCTTCACATATTTTGTTGCACTTCACAATATAATTATCTAACCAGCATGCGTAATAGCTGTTTTCCATCCTTCTCCCTAGCAGGTGTTTTTCAGCAATATAATGCATTATTTATATTGTCTGGCCACTTAAAAGGCATCTTCCATCTGCACTGGCAACACTTTTAACACTCATTAACATACAGTAAGCATTTGTCTTACTTTCACTGAGGTTTAATGATTACCTCAGCAGTTGTGATGACCAAAACTTGCTCCTTCTCTTTGGAATAAGAGAAAATTCAGGCTGAAGCTGCTGAGAAGTTTGTCCGTAAAACTTTAAAAGGATGCACGCAATTAACACATGAGCACAATGCGTGTGACTGCACACACCACAAATTCACATACACTTATGGGTCCTTGGCTGGCAGTCATGCAAGGCCTGTGCATTTATAAGAGACTGCAGGTTGCACAGTATGCTTGGGACCCTCCTATTCTTGTCATAATGTGGTTATGAAACTGGAAAAAAAATAGGGGGAGCATTCATAGAAGCCAATATTCTGCCAAACATTTCTTATGAAATATGAAGAAATAATTAGGGTAGATACACATTGGATTCATTTGTAGCTACATCTGAATATAATGTAAAATTTAAACAGTATTTTACAGTAACATTTTTTGTTAGAAATTCAAAAGTAGAATATTCTATGCATCCAAAGAAATGCTGCTACATCAGTGGCAGAAGAGGTATTAGTGCAGTTATAAGATTACTTTATTGATTGCAGCAGTACTTATACTTCTAAAGCATCCCTTTGGAATTTGAAGAACTTTGCAAGTATCATTTAGTACAAAACTGTGTAATAAAGATATATATTGCTGTCCCCATTTTGTAGATGAAGGAAGAAGCGGGCCAGGAGGATAAATGACTTTCCTAAAGGTTACACAACAAATTGCTGCTCACATGCAGAAGAATCCAGGGGCTTCCCCTCAGCAAGCGCTAGTAACTAGACTGTAGTGCTTCCTGGATTTGTATTAAGCAGGACAACAGGCATACAGTCATTGTGAACTAATTCTTCATTCCTTCAAGGTTACAATGTTGTGATAAATTTGACCATAAGCAGAAAAGTGAAAGTAGTAAAACACTTGGAAGTCATTTGTGCAATCACTTAAAAAAATAACACTCACTTAATTTTCTCCTGTTTATATCCTACAATAAATAATGATATTTATCAACACTTCAAAAGAACGTTTGGATGTTATTTCCCTTCCAAGTCCTTCTATAAATCATACACTCACTTGGCATATATATAGGAGCTGCCAATATTAATTTACCTCACAGAGACTGGGACTATCATCTAACTTTTCCTAGCTATCTTCAGTACAGCTCCTGTCCCTCTGGTGTATCACAACTTTCTCCTGGTATTTGCTCACTTTGGAGCAGCTTTCCAGAAGCATTCTGCCCCACAGACTTTCCCAGCCCAAAGGGGCAGTACATCTACGTCCTTTTTTAACGGTCACTTCATGCTCAACTTCTTAACATAATTTCAGGAAATCACAAACTTACTTACTGGAATCCACAGTACAAGAACTGTTACAAACATGAATCAAACCATAAACACTCAGACTGTGCATGGTATGAAGTCCCTTGTACAGTTCAGTTTAGGGTAGATAAACACTCAGAGGTTTGATTTTCCAATTACTATAATCAGTTATGGCTGGAATTTTCCAATGAAAGCAGCTGTTTCTTCCAAAGCCAAGGGAAAGGGACTTGGTGCTTCTAAAAGTCCCATTATTTTTCTGTGTAACCCCATCTGAACCTTTTAGTGATGGAAAAAAATGCCTAGAAATTTAACTTTTTTTTCTTAGTGTTCCTGAACTTCCTGATATTTGTTGCTATGGAGAGTGTTTAACCTGTCTTCTCACTAGCACCTGGTCCTTCTCTTGTCAGGGTATTAAAGAGCAAAACTTTTCAACATTAAGAAAAATCTCTCCCACCATCACAAGAATTGTTTCCACACCCTATGGGTTCCATTCTGGCAGAAAAAAAGGAACAAAACAAAGAAAAAAAAAAAAAGGCATAGGCCAGTTTTCATTCTCTGCCCCCTCACTGCTATGGAAATTTCACTGCCCACAAGTGTTTCCCATTTCACAGGACATTTGTCTGTGTTCCAT
>NW_008590566.1:0-775 GCF_000691845.1 Merops nubicus | reverse complement strand
ATACAGAATGAACTAAGGAAAAGTCTCAACTAGAAACTAAATAAAATCTTTTTACTTTCAGATTCCCAGACTTGTCATGCTACAGAATTGTAAAGTCAATGATCTTGCCTGTCAGTATATGAGTATCACCTAGCAAGAAACCTCAGCACGCATGATTAGTTCTTATAGAGCCTCATGAACAGTTATAAGGTTCATTCTGACAGCTAAGAATATAGGTGGGGATTAGATCAAGACATTTTACACTTAAGTAGACAAGAAGCAGCTGTTTCCAGTTCTGGTGAAGGAGTGAGGAAAATTTCTTGCACTGAATGCAAAGCTGGAAGTGCTTACAACCACACAGAAAACTCGCCTCACTTTGCCAGGGAGCTGTTAAACATTATCTTGAGCTTGACTCTTGAAAGACCTGTCATTCATTTAACTTCTGTATCATATGCAAAATCAGACTTGGGCAAGCTATGAGGGAATTATCTTTATAAAATCAGCATCACTAACTAGTTCAGTGTTAGACATATTGATAAACTGCATATTGTAGTAATATCATTAAAATGCTGTGACATTCACCTGGAATAAATTATTTAATTGTACTAGTAAGCCAATAATACTCCAGCACAGACAGCACACTTGCTATTTTATAATAAAAAAAAAGTAAATTATCCCAACTCTGCCAGTTTTTGTAGGTCTGCCATTACAAAAAGATAGATATGTTTGAAGATAGGGGTCTAAAAGATGGAACTGGAGAAACCAATGATACATAGAATCATAGAATCATATAGGT
>NW_008590565.1:0-16786 GCF_000691845.1 Merops nubicus | reverse complement strand
GAGGCTGCGGCGCTGCCCGCGGCCTTGGGGTCCCTCGGCTTCCACGGGTGTTGCTGTGCCCGCCTCGCCTCCAGCCGGGCCTCCTGGTGCGCCGCTACCGCCGTACGAAGAGGGGGAGTTGGGGCATAAATGCGGCCTCCGACTCCATGGAGGAACGGTATACGCGCCACAGTGTAAGAAAGACATTGAGGTGCTAGAGCGGGCCCAGAGGAGAGCAACGAAGCTGGTGAACGGTCTGGGAAACGTGTCTTATAAAGAGCAGCCGAGGGAGCTGGGGTTGTTTAGTCTGGAGAAGAGGAGGTTGAGGGGAGAGAGACCTTATTGCTCTCTATAGCTACCTGAAAGGAGGTTGTAGTGAGGCAGGTGTTGGTCTCTTCTCCCAAGTAACTAGCAATACAACGTGAGGAGATGGGCTCAAGTTGCGCCAGGGGAGGTTTAGTTTGGAAAAATTTTTTTCCTGACATTGTTGAGGCATTGGAACAGGCTGCCCAGGAAGGTTGTGCAGTCACCATCCCTCAACATATTCAAAAAATGTGTGGATATGGTACTTCAGGACATGGTTTAGTGGCCATGGTAGTGTTGGGCTGATGGTTGCACTTGATCTTAGAGGTCTTTTCCAACCTTAATGATTCTATGAACGAGAGAGCTGGAGCAAACAAGGGTGGCCAGGGCCTGGGAGGGAGAGGTGCACATGATAAGGGAGTAGACCCATGTTGTAAGAGCAGAGTCCTACTTTAATCAAGCTAACAGAGTATCTCTCCTTTTAGAGAAAGTGCTCTAGAAGATAAAGTGTCGCTCCACTGGAAAAGTGAAAATAATACAATTTCTGAAGTAAATGGTACAAAAGTATTCAGTTATGGTAAGCATACAAAAGGAATCATTTTATTTTGATGCTTACATGGCCCTTTGTAACTGTACTACTTTAGCATATCAACTAATGTTGATGATGTTAGCTTTTTGCATTGTCTCTGAACTTTTTTTCCGGCTTCATAATTTTGAAGGACTGCCCTTAGAGCATACAGGACTTCTGTCCTAGTCAGTGCCAGGCATGCCCTGTTGAAGTCTGCTTCCTACTGAACATTGCATTCTCTGTTTTTGCTTCATGCTGTAGAGTGGTTTTGGAACACGTGAACTGCATTCATTTCATATGCATTCCAGATACAAATGGACTGGGGCTAGTCCAGAGCATTCAGAGAGAAGGGAATGGAGGAACCCAAATGGAAAAGTGCCTAGTGTGGATGCTAGGTCCTCATAACTGCCTCTCTTTGTGTCTCATTCTGATCTATCCACTCTACTTGTTACTATGAATATAGTCACTACAAAAATTTTTCCCAAATTATAGGTTCAATGCAAGTATGCTCTAAGCTGTGAGTTTATCGAGTAGCATGTTTTCCCAGGCTTAGAATCATCAGAGATAAACTACCCATAACTGGTTTTAGGACTAAATGGGATGACTGTATCCATCATTCTTAGTCTTTTTTTACTTGTTGTCAGTTCACCCTATCTTACTTGATTCTGAGCTTGATATTTCTCAAAAAAATAAACACCTACATTTGTGTCACAATTCCATTTTGTTTGAGTTATCCCAAAAAACACTCTGATGACCGTTTCTTGGATTTGAAGTTGTCAATACACTCATGTGACAGCTTGTTTTTAAGTTGCAATACAATGAATTCACACGCTTTACTTTTTTCTTAAGATCGTGTCTTTCACTCCTGTGACAACACTCAGCAATTATATGAAGGTGTAGCTGTTCCAATTATACAGTCAGCTGTGCAAGGTTATAATGGTAAGTTTTAAAACTGTGTTGAAGTCCTGTTTGTATTGTATTATGTAAGTAATTAATAAAATGTAACCATCTTTTTAGGCACAATTTTTGCTTATGGACAGACTGCTTCAGGGAAGACATATACCATGATGGGAAATGAAGAATCTGTGGGCATTATTCCCAAGGCAATTCAACATGTTTTCAAAGTTATTTGGGAGGTGAGTAATTCCATTAAACAAGAGTGACTGAAAGGACTAGTAATATTTGTGGTTCTTACATAAAAGTTAATTTTAGTATCAAGGAGCTTATGAAGGAAATGAAGTTATATTGGACTGTATGTTGCAGTAGCTTTGCTAACCTTGCAAACATGAGTGGTTTAAAAAGAGATAACAGGACTTTATTAGTTGGAATTAAATCGGAACAAAACTGAGGGGATTTCTTAAACTTGCAAATACACTAAACCTTCCTTACAAGTATAGATAGGTGTTTACTCCATGTGGTAGGTAACATATCGTGAATCTTTGCATTTACTCTACTGTTTTAGAACTTTAAAAAATTAACTGTATTAAATACTCTTTAGAGGGAAGTATATGGCACTAAATTTACTTATATGAGGCTTTCGAAAGATTCATAGGCTAATTTTGCAGTACTAGTAGGAAGTAGGGAAAAGGGGCAATATAAAAAACAGCAATTTCCAAAACATCATCTGCAGAGCACTTGCTTCTGCCTGGGGGATTTCAGGGAATAATCACCTGTTACCCGAGATGATCACTATTCCTTTAAGGAGGTGCAGAGTCCCTTATGGGGTCTATAAAAGCAACTAAAGCTAAGAAAACTTTATATGTGCTGTAGTCCTTGAGTCCATTGTGCAGCCTCTCCCCACACCAGGGTCTTCTACCAGGGAAGCTGGGGAAGAAGCAGTAGCAAAGTACATCTAAGCAAGCAGAGACGGAAGACGAGGGGCACAGAGAGGAAAGAGCCAAAGGAAGAGGAAATTAGATACGGAAAGGGCATTTCAGTGGGAGAACTATTGTCGTGCTTCTGTAGGGCAGTTATCTTACTTTTATAACCTACTAAGTGACATACCATTAATGCATCTGGAAAGAGGTAGGATAGAAGAAAAATTATTCTACATTGGTAGATGCTAATGTGCAAAGAGGATGAGGAGAAAGAAATTTGTGGAACAATATGCAAGCATATACCTTTCAGTTGAGAAAACTTGCATTAAAAGGTGTTCATTGGTTAGTCTGTTTGTTTTCATTGTTATTTTTGTTTTTTACTTTGAACATTAGATTCCAGATAGAGAATTCTTGCTAAGGGTTTCTTACATGGAAATCTACAATGAAACCATTACAGATTTGCTTTGTGATATCAGGAAAAAGAAGCCTCTGGGAATTCGTGAGGATGTTAATGTAAGTGGATGTTATGTAGCGTATTGTGTCTGCTTGGAGTAAAAGAAAAAGTTTTTAAAAAAAAGACCTTCAGAGGCATCTAGTTGAAAACTTTTGAGTCAAAGTTTGTGTAACTTATCTCCAGTACTAGCAGAACACTTGATATAGTAGAATAGTAACAGTGAAGCTGGGCTTACTGTTGCTGGTTTATCTTTATATAAATGGTTGTAGAAGTTGACTTAATCCCTTGTGTTTTCCAAGGTAGTTTATTTTATTTGACAGTGGTTTGGGTTTTGTCGGTTGTTTGGTGTGTGTTTTTTTTTTTTCTTACTATGCTCTAAATGACCAATGCTTTTTGAACTTGGGCAGAAGGGCAATTTATCAGTTGTGCGATTATGGCTTTAGAACATTTACTGAGAAATATACTCCTGGATTCCTTAGAAAATGTTCAGAAGGATGTGTCTTTTACCAGTTATATTTTTAGGAAACTTTCCAGATATCTTTGGTTCTTGTGCCTTTAGGCTACATCTCTGATAAAGGTCTAATCTTTCCCTGTCCTTTGTATTCAAAGACATTCAACTGATGCTGCTTTCATTTAAGAAGGGAGCAAACTAGAATAAATACCATAATAATTCCTGGTAATGTTAACTTAATATATTTAAATTTTAAGGTTCAGTAAAATTCATTACTGTTTTTGTTCTTAAGAGGAACACATATGTAGAAGATCTGATTGAAGAGGTGGTGGTTTCCCCAGAACAAGTTATGGAATGGATCAGAAAAGGAGAAAGTAAGTTGTTTAGCCAGTGTCAGCTGATACCTTAGAAAACAATGATTAATTTGATATTTCTAGAATCATGGGGTATCTCCTTAAGATTATATTCATAATTCACTGTTGTTCAGTTAGTTTTTAAATTGTGCTTTTTGTCTTCTCTCCATTTTATCAGAATATACGCACAGAAGTATTCTAACTTTGCTTTTTGACAGAAAATCGCCATTATGGAGAAACAAAGATGAACGAACACAGCAGCCGTTCGCACACTATCTTCAGAATGGTAAAAACCATTCCACTATTAGGAGGGACTTTATTATTTTCAAAGTGACAAAAACTTTATTGCACCCTTTTCTAGATCATTGAAAGCAGAGAACGAAGTGACCTTGCCAATGCAAACTGTGATGGAGCAGTGATGGTATCCCACTTGGTAAGCTATGCTCCAAAAAGTTCTTAAATAGCCATTAAAGTAGAGAATTTACTGTTACCTCTTGTTTGAGAGAATGTTACATTGTAACAACATTAGAACCTTGCTTTGTTGTTAACTTCTAGCAAACCTGTCTTAAGCAGAAGTCATGTTTCTGATCATCTGTATAAGGGGAGATTCCTGGGGTGTTATCTAGAGGGCATCTTCCCACCAAAGGGAATTCCAACATGAGAATAGTCCCTAGGCAGTTTGTGCTGGACTAGGCACTGTTATGCTCTACTCAGGAGTGTAAGGGGCTATTATCAGACTGCTCTTACATTTTGTTACATAGCTTCCTCTACAATTGTTCCTGACCACTGACAAACTACTGCCCACTTTTTTTTTTTCTTCTCATCATAGTTTACAGTATCTACTTTTCTTACACCATCCCCCAACCTATCTCTCTGTTCCAACTGACTTTATAGTAACCTCTACTAATGGCTGAGGAAAAGAGGGTTTTTGGGCCTTTTTGATCTGTTGGTGCTTGGTGGAGTTAGCAAAGGATTTTACCCTTCTGGAACAAACCAATTAAATTGAGGGCTGCTTGCTCAGGGAAATCATTATGGGATGCTATAAAGCTTCAGTTGACATTGAACCAGATTCAGAATGAGGCTTTTCCTTTACTACTGCCAAGGGTTAGGGCTGGGCCACCCACTAGGTAAAGGACAGATGCTCTCTATTAACCCTGCTCCCTTCCCAAAGGGGAAAAGAGAGAGAATAATGAAGAGGGACTTTTGGACTGGAAAAGAGAACTAAAACAACTTTAATGAAAATAACAACCATAAAATGAGATGTTTAGACATATATATGAAACCAATATGAAACCCAGCCCTGCTGATGGCAATTATCAGTCACTGCTGATGTTGTGGAACAGGCTCTGGGGAAGTCCCAGACTGGACTCAGCAGCAGATGGGAACAGAAATACACAGATTGAGATCCAATGCCAGCCATGGAAGAAGAGAGCTTAACCCTTGTGATCTCTCAGCTTTATGCTGAATATGACAGACATGGGATGGAATAACTACTTGGTTGGGTTTGGGTCTCCTGTCTGCTCCTCCTGGCAGGAGTGACCTCTTACATTCTGCATCCCGCAACGTGGTATGTGAGATTTGTGACCTTGGTCTGCACAGGAGCAAGTATAAACAGGAGCCTTTCTGCATACCAGTCCTTGACAGTAGCTGTAAACATCAAGTGTTATCATTGCTAGAAGCAGACACTGTCTGCAAAAATATGCTGCAAACCTCAGAAAGTGCAGTTAGAAGAGACCGAGCTGAAAAGTAAAATCAATGAACAGAATTATTTCTGTCCTAACTCAAACCAGGACAGGTATTTAATTTTCTTCCTTTTCTTATCCTCACAATGATAAGCAAGGAGAGACATACAGCTGATTCAGGACAAGGTGCTAGATAGTCTCATACAGTCTTTTTCTCCCAAGTAGACTAGATGATTTGTAATTCTATAAAGATTCTTATGGCTTCAATCTGTAGTTAACACTTCTGTATTGAGAAACTGTTTATCTTGTTACTGAGGCTACCAGAAATCGGACTGCAAGTTTGAAACACTGTTCAGGGTGGTATAGTAGAGTTCATGCAAACTTGTTCCATGTCCTGGTCTATCTTGAAAGCATTGGTTAGTGTGTGCGTAGGAGCTATGGGTTGCTTCCAATGACAGACCTCTTGCTTTTTCCTAAGTGCAACTTTAGTTTGTGAAATTCTTAGAGGTTTAGAATTAAGAGGATGTAAAACTAAACCGCCTCAGAACTAACCTGGGAAATATTTAATGCATTTGCAGAACTTGGTAGATCTGGCAGGCAGTGAAAGAGCTAGTCAAACAGGATCTGAAGGTGAGTGTTAAATGAGGTTCTTCTCATGACTGCTTCTGTTAACTTAACCCTTATAAGAAACTGTGATAGAAAATTATTTGATCTATATGCTACTGTGTTACTTAATGTTTATCAATCTTTCTGCTTGATGGAGCAGGATCTACTTGGGAAGATACTGAAAATGCTGTGAAGTGCAAACAATAAGCTAGTAAAATGCCTTTTCTAGAGTAACAGGTCCATAAACAGCTATGTACTAAACTTACATAGAATGGAGATGAATCAGTAAAGATTCATCTGCAGCAAAGAAATTAGAAGCTTGTAGGGTCTCCTCTGTGAAGGTGAAGAGTGAATAAATGGCTCACTCTTTAGCTAAGAGGAAGCTTGATTATTGACAATGACAGCATGAAGCTGCACAAAAAAGCCTTTATTGAAAATGTGATTCAAAAGCAACACAAGTTAATATTGTCTTGCAAAGCCTGACTAACCCAGAAGTTGTCTCTAAGGTTGATTTGTTGTCCTTACATATGTAAATAAATGTGTTTGCAAAATGTAAACAGAAAACGAAATTAATATGGCCCTAGCTACTTATTACATAAGGGTTCTTAATGTTTATTTGTGATAGATTGTGATATTATTTTGATGCATTTTGACTATTATAAACTTGACGCTGGCTGCTGATGGGTCATAGAGTATTGTGGCACTTGAGGTGTAACTCGGGTAATTCCTCTGAGCATAACACAGTGCAAAACTTGACAGTTTGAAAATGTCATAATGTTGTCTTAAATTAAAAAAGTAAATAATGAATTTATTATGTGATACCTAGGTGTCCGACTGAAGGAAGGCTGCAACATAAACCGAAGTTTGTTCATTCTGGGCCAAGTTATCAAAAAACTTTGTGATGACCCTTCTGGGTAAGCAGTTGTGTTGGTATACCTGTTTTAAGATAAGTCTCTGAGATTATAAATCATTTATATATAATCCTGGTTTATGTAAGTATCTATTTCAAATAACCTATTACCTCTAGAAAATGTTTACTGTGTTTTTTCTATACAAAAATATGAATTTTTTTCTTCCCTCTTTTTGATCAGCTTCATAAACTACAGAGACAGCAAACTGACTCGAATTCTGCAGAACTCGCTTGGAGGAAATGCTAAGACAGTTATTATTTGTACAATTACTCCTGTTTCTTTTGATGAAACGCTCAGTACTCTTCAGGTAAAACACCTCACACCTGTTTTCACGGTGTTATTATTCTGACTCAAGGCTTCATTGCGGATAGGCTGGACGGGTGGAAAATGTAATCTGCTGGATTTGTAATCTTCAATCTTCTGAAGGTCCTTGGTGAACTTGGAACTTGAAATGTTTTGTGCACAGCATCTTGTACTAGGTTGTCCAGATCTTTCTGGCAGCTGGAAAAAAGTCTTTCAACTTGTGATCTGGAGATCATCTCATTTGCCTTTTCCAAAGACAGCTAGAACTACAAATCTTTGCTAACATAAGATGTTAGAGAGATCCAACAGGAAAGGAGGATAATTCGTGAACCTAAATCTTTATGTAAGGTTCTGTTCCTTCTTGATGATCTTTTGAGCTTTTAATTGCACACAAAAAAAAACTCAGCAGATTTTTGCTTAAATGTAACACTTCACTTTTTAGGTACTTCTGTCAAGCAAATTAAAATTAACCTTTTCAAAGCTGACAATACATAAAAGATAAGCAAATATAAATATTTGTCTCCTTTATTATATGTTGATCTTTATCTAATAAGCCATCTCTTTTTTCCATTGGGGAAATACAAGACAGAGTAAGTATTTTGATATTTGTTCTCTGTTACCCATGAGAGAATATTCTTCCAGTTTGCCAATACAGCCAAAAGAATGAAGAATACTCCGAAAGTCAATGAAGTACTTGATGATGATGCTCTCCTGAAGAGGTATCGCAAAGAAATTCTGGATTTGAAAAAGCAGCTGGAAGAAGTATGTGATAAACTTATTAAAATTAATCTATCTGTAGTAACAGTAGCTGTTTGGAAACATTCGATTTGAAACCAAAACCAGTTACATTTTGGAGCAGCAGGTAAACTGTTCCGAGTGGTATCAGTCATTTCTGTTGAGAGAATAGACGTTGAAAAGGTGATGTGAAGTTTAGAACAATTGATGATAGCCAGCGAATCTGTGTGAAAACTAACACAGAATGAGAGCAACTGAATTGCTCGAGGTTAACATACTTAAACTTGTCATGCCTTGTAGCACAGTCCAGTATTCCCACAGATCAAGAGGAATAATTATTTACAAGCTAAGAAGTTACTGAATGTCAGTTGAAGATTCCAACTTTGTTCATATTTGTCCACCTCACTGATGTTTAATATCAGTTTGAGTTGCAAGAAGCTGCAACTGTGTGAAACCACTGACAAAATTTATCATGTATAGGCAGAAGATACATTTAGAGAATGAACAACAGTGACTTCCCACCTAACAGTGTAGTCACTCATTTTCATCTTTCTCTAAAAGTCTATAGAGTTGAGGAGCAATCTTGCAAGTCCTGTTAGAGCATAGATCATAAAAGATAAAACACAGGAAAATCAAAATTCTGAATGTACTATTTTGGTGAATTAAATAATTAAAATATGGGAATTTCTTCAAATAAAAGTAATGAGAATTTTAAGGAAAAATAACTGACCTCTTACTTTTAAAGATAATTAACTTGCAGTATAAGTTGGCAAACACACTTCTAGGTGCAATCTTCTGGGTTAGCAGGTAGCAAGGAAAGGACTTAAGTACAGAAGAGTGTGCTAGAAAATCCCATGTGATCTTCAAATTACTCTAAAGTATTGTACTCTTATGATAAAGTTGTTTAAAAAAAACCTATCTACTGTGATGCAGTTGCTTTACAACAGAGTAAGTCCTAAGAACTTTAATTTTAAGAGACCGGATAGCAGCTTGCTGTTATTTGACAATCAAATTGTAGTCTGCAAAGACTCTATGATTCTATGAAACCTGAAGCTCTTTGCCACCCCAGGAAAATCACCTTAAATTCTTAAACTTGAAAGAGTTCTTCTGTTAGTTGTCAATAGAAAAATCTGAGGCGGTATTGGTTTGGGGAGTTTTGACCTGTCTAAATATTAAGTCTATGAGTGAATTGTAAGCTAATTTGTCAGTTTTGTTGTTAAAGAGGGCTCTTCATACTTAAAAGAATACATGTGTGTATGTTTAAAATATCAGTAATTATGTATCAACTGTAGGAGTAATTTGTGCTCTTAAAATGTCAGTTTGATTAATATTCTTTTTATGGAAGGTGTCTTCAAAGACTCAAATTCACGCAATGGAAAAAGACCAATTGGCCCAGCTACTGGAAGAAAAAAATTCCCTTCAAAAAGTACAGGAAGATAGGATACGAAACTTAACTGAGATGCTGGTGACCTCTGCCTCTTTTTCCTCAAAACAGAATGTTAAAGTAAGTACCTGTTCTTGTTAACTCTGAAATACTTTGCAAAAGGCAATATTAAATACATGGGTTATATTGACGCAGGAGTGTAAGTTTGATAGGTGATTTTCACATAATTTTTCTTATTTTTAAAGGGGTAACTTTTAAAACAACTTCTGAGTGAGCATCAGTCCAGTGTTGCCTGGCAGTGAACAGTCTACAGAGACATTTGCCTTCAAACTGTTAAGCTGTAGTTTACTTTTGAAGAAACTGCAAAACTGTTTAGTTAGCTGCTGCTACTGTTATAGAACTGGCCTAATGCAACATCTGCTCTCTGCTTAGTGCTTTCCTTGTATCACTTCTTCTGTAAATACTTTTTTGAAGGCTAAGAGAAGAAGAAGAGTTACATGGGCTCCTGGCAAGATAAACCAGGCAAATGTGAGCTATTTTGAAGACTTTGAAAAGCCAAGGCTGAGTGAAACAAAAAAAAATGCTCGCGTGAAAATGTCTCTGTCAGCATTACCAGACACGGAGGACTGTAAGTATCTTCAGAAAAAATAAGGAAACTCTGCAAAGCAGCTTTGAAATGAAAATTAATCCCTTTCCAACAAATCCAAGTTAAAAAGCAAATTAATTTGATAACAATATGAAGGCTGCATCTAGTTAGCACTATGCTATTTGAATTATATTCCTTGAGCCCAGTTTTCAAAAAGTTACCTCTAGCCCATAAGGAAACTTTTCTGCCAGCAGGGAATGCTGCCTGGAAGGGAAGTGCTTTTAGCACAATGATACCGGTAGTTCTTGTGCTGGAAGTAAGGTTTATTTTATTTAAAGAGTGGGGACCTGAGTCTTACTGTCCCAGGTGAAATTATGCGTAGCAAATTCCTGTTGGATAACTTTGCAAGCATTACTTAGTTTCGCAAATGGAATAAGTTGACTTTCTCATAAAACCAATTTTAAAAAACCCAAACACCCTAACCCCACAAAAAAACCCTCTTACACAAAAAAAGAAACCCAAAATTAATAAACCCCCTTGTACATGCTTTCTGAGGAAATTCCACCCCTGACCATACCTTCTGGATATTGAGGGGTTTAGTTTGTTAAAACCGAAGGTAGGAACTGTGAGGTAAAAGGCAGGATCTGCAAAAGTAGCTACTGTTATTCTTTAACGCAGATTATCTATTCAAACAATGTTCTCTCCCCAGGAAGGACATGGAGTCAAAAAAATGTGGGGAACAAAGGAGGAGGGGGGCTAAAATTGCTAAATGCTCAACAAGGATACGTTACTTGAAGATCAGATGGGGATACAGATAAATTCAAGGGCTTACTAGAGGAGCAGGCAATAAAGAAAGTTAAATTGAAGATAATTGGATAGTATTGTTGCTGAATTTCATCTTCTTGCAGCCTTATTACCTATCCTTCCTGTCAAGGTTTTTGCTTGTGTGTGGATTATCAATTTTTATCTTGCATGAGGAAGGGGGAAAGGGGGTGCCCTTTTCCTTTAAATCTTGCAGTATACTGTTCAGTGGTTCTTCACTGAACTACAGACTAAGGAAAGCATTTAAGTACGTGTTCTGGATTTGGGTTAATATTTATTAACTTCTGATAAGGTAGTATTAGTATTACTTCTGTGTAAGTGTAGGGACTGGTGTTAAGTGTTGTTCACTTTCATAACAGAGATTCATGATTTTGAGAAGTCCTCCTTGGTGTGCTACATCTTTGCTGTTGAATGGTTGTTTCCAATGTGATAAAATTCTTTAAGAAAATAACTCCTGATGTCCAGTTTAAAATCGACTATTACTCTATTTTTTTTAATACATCTTTCTTTTCAGCTGTGTTAGAGAATTCTGAATCTGACAACCAGTATCTGATCAATCCTGATCAAATTCCAGAAGTAGAATGGACTGCCGGATCTAACATGATTTGGGTAACATCTTTCAGCTGTCTAATACAGTACATATACTTTGCGTGCCACTCAGTAAGATCAGCTTTACTCTGATCAGCACCAATATTCTTTACGTCTGAAAAGTTGTTGTAGCTGGCTAGTAAATAACTCTCTTGGTCATTTCTGAAGCTGTAGGGTGGTTCTGTCATTCTGTGGTTTTGTGGCAAATGATCCAGTAAGGTCTGGTGTTTAAAGAGGACTAGCAACCAGGAGTATAATACCAAACTTGCTTATCTTGTAGATTAGTTAACTGAGAGCAATTCTTTTTCTAGACTCAGAGAGATTTTGAAGAATCTGTGCAACTCTGTGAGGCGTTAGCACTAGAAAAGGTAAGTCTGTTCTGTGTTTTCTGGAGAAAAAGACTAAAATTCCAACAACTTCTAAATTTTCTTCTGCTACTTCAGGATATTGCTGTAAATGAGGTCAACGTCCTGCAAACTAACTTTAATAACCTAGTACTGGAAAATGAGCAGTTGAAATTAGAAATAAATGAAATGAAGGAGAAACTGAAGGAAAAATCAGAAATGGATGAATTTGAAGCATTGGAAAAACAAACACAAAAAGATCATGAGGTAAGGTGTGTTTGAAATAAATACAGAGAGATAAGAATTCTGTATGCTCAAATGTTTTCTAGAATTTATTCTGTGTACATATACCTCGATGTTGCCTCACAAACAGATGGTGTTATAAGCTACATTGAGCAACAGAATTAATGAATCTGGGTTTTAAATTGGAATTACTCTGAGTATAAAATTCAGACTTAAATTTTTTGAGAGTTGCATACTGAAGTCCGGTTAAATGTATATGGTTACACATACACGTATATTATTTTTATATAACCATGATCTGAATTTCACTCTAGATTTCTGCTAGAGGGTTGTTTTACTGTATAAATACACTTTTGAACTGTTTTGAAGCTGAAGTGTGGTTGCTAAACCATATTTCCTCTATTTCTTGTTCAAAACATCTCGGTTTACAATCAAAGATAGCTCTGCCTTTTGGTAATCCATGCTATGCAAGCATTAACTTTTAGCATATTATTTAACTTAATTTATTTTAAAATGATGTGAATAGTAGTGTCTGTGGAAAATTAAAACGTCGTGTGTCAGGTAGTCAGAAAAGGTAAACCTACCTACTGGACAATATACAATATAGGAAATACATTCAGTTCTCTTCATCTCCATGTGCTGTTAGTGGAGATGTACCTTGTTTGCTCAGATGTTTTAGGCTTTGATTCTGTAACCTAAAATAAATGTTGCTTGTGCTTGGTTCTAGCTGCCCAAGGGCTAGACTGCAAAATAAGTCACACAAGAAAAAAATGAACCAAGCAAATAAAACCCCACCAAAGAAAAGCAAACCCATCCCCAAAAACTATAACTTGAGGTACTGAGATGTGAATGTATTATTCCATTTCTTTCCTGATGCTGTCTGCAGATCACTTGTACACATGAGTCCATTTAGTATCCTCTATGTATGGAACTAAGGCGGAAGCTGAAGCTACATCCTTTTGCATTGTTGTTTCACATTAAAATTTAACAAGATGACTTCTCATTTCCATTGTTTCCTACAAAGACTTGAAGGTCTTTGACAACATGGATCAATCAGTAGTAGCTTGTGATTTAACTTGTATTTAAGATTCTTTTAAAAAGACCCTTTGTATTCTAGGCTAGTTGTGCTGTCTTTCTTATCAGCCAGCTTTTAACAAACCCTCAGTTACCATTTCCCTTGCAGTGCTCTTCTGTATCTAATAACAAATGCAATGTTCTAAAGTAGCTTCTATTACAAGAATTCTTCTTGAATGTTTCAGCTTTTCAGACTGTCCTTCAGTATCTGAAGACAGTCCATAAATTTAAGTATTTTTTGATACTTATGTAGCAGATTAATTACAGCAATACTTCACTGAATACATTACTTGAAATCCATCAATTTAAATGACCACAGGTATATACAGGTAAATTCTATTATTCTGAATAATTACATGATTTTGGAGATTATTATTTTACCATATCTTCTACAATCATCCTGTGATTTTAAGATTACAGACTGGGTTTTCTTCTTACTATGCTCCTTGCTGTATAGAAATACCCACAGGAGAATGCCTGTTTTAAAGCTTTTCACTGATCTTAATATTACCAATTGGATTTTATTCTCATCTATGCTTGTGACTATACAGAAGTACTTGTAAATGAGTACTTATTGTAAAGCTTTTCTAAGAAAGACCAAAAGAAAAGAGTTTTTCAATTTTAGAAGTACTTTTCTGTCTAGCCCCTTTTGGAGGACGCCATTGAATGTTTATGGCTTGCTTATCTCAGTTTTGGCACCATCTCAGTCTTGTTATTGAATAGATTAAATCACAGATATCTGCACTGTCATAAAAAGCTGCTTAACATTACTAGAATTTGAAGTGTTGTATCTGTACAATTCCTGCATTAATTGCGTTGATCATGTTGCTGTTGTCTCTTGAGCTGCTGCAGATTAAATTGTACTTGAATCCTTCCTAATTACTAGTAAGCTAAAACGGCTTTGCATCTCATCTCTCTGTTTGGAAGAATAGTAGCAACTTCCTTTGTTGCTGTTTAAATAGATATGTGTGTGTATATATGATTTGGTCACTAATAGAAAAGAAAACACAAGACAGACCTTGCTTATTTTCATGGTGTTGGCAACTAAAACTACTGGTGTGGGTGCTTTCTAACATCCTCTGCAATTTTGCTTCAATTTGCTCCACAGATACAACTAATGCATGAAATTACCAACCTAAAGAATCTAGTTTCAAATGCTGAAGTGTACAATGAGGAACTTGAGGTGAGACTGTGAATTTACATGCAATAAAACTTGTATGAAATGTGCTTACATTGTTTGTTTATCTCAAAATACTGTATCTGTTGAGGACAACCTTCCTTGGGCATCATTTGGCCCTGGTTAGTTTTACCTGCTATATGGAGGTTGTGTCTAAAATGCATGAATGCTTACTGTGTGCAAAGCAGGTTTTTATTAAAGAATTTAAAAAAAAAAAAAAATTATAAAAAAAAAAATTGGGCACTAGAATCTTTCTTCTCCCTCTTTCTCCAACTTTCAGGCAGAAATAAACTCCAAATTGGAACAGCTGAAAGAGAAAGAGAACAAAATTAAGATACTACAGAATCGTGTGGAAGAATTACAGAAAGCAGGAGCAGAAAAAAATGACACATCGTTTTCAGTGGTAAATTTGGGTTTTCTACTGGGTTAAGAGATGGGTTTGCTGTTGTCAGAGGTGGATTAAATTTAGTTATAACTTTGGTATAATTGAAATCTTTTTCCCTACGGATGTTAGGAAAGATTCTTTCAAAGCTTAAAGATGTTTATAACTGCATTATCATATGGCGGTATTCTGGTGAAATAAAGCTGTGGGAAATGCTGCTCTTTATCCCATCTCTTATGTGAGCCTGCTACTGTTCCTTTTAGAGTTAACTTACCATGTCTGAGCCTGTATTTACATTTTAACCACGTCATAATGAACACATCTGCTTTATTATGGCTATTTATTTATTGGATTACTTATCTATCTTTTTTTCAGGGAGATTCTGATAAGCTAACTGAGGAAATTCAGCAGCTGAGTAAGTCGCTCCTTGACAGTGAAGCCATAGCCTTGGATGCCAAAAAAGAATCTGCTTTCCTCAGAACTGAAAATCTGGAGCTGAAAGAGAAGATGGCAAGTACTTGTTCAACTGCATTTATAGCTGTACAAAATGTTAAGGACCTGTCTGCTCCTAGGTTAGTGAAGAAGGCAATCAGTAAAAGCAAGATGTAGTAGAGCATTTGGAGAAAACTAATGACTCATGTTCCAAGTAATGCTTTTTTTTTTATGGAATTCATGGAAAATGAGTCTTCAGGAGAAATATAAAGAATCTAGAAACCTTCTCCCACAGGAATGGGTGCCTAGTTTAAGGTTTACCAATAGAGAGAGTTACTAGGTCATAAGACTCCAAATCTAACTTTACCAGAAGGTAAAAGCGAATAAGAGATATGAACATGGAGAGGTAGGATGGAGCTTACTTTGGGCTTTGAAGGATTAAAGACAAAACAGCAAAGCAGTTACGGCCCTGATTTGTAAGGTATGTTTTGTTATAGGACTCTCACAGGAGTGCAGTTGTTAAGTAGTGGCTTATTCTGCCAAATTTCTCAAGGCCAAAGTTGTTCACAGCAACAGGAAATGGAACAGAAGCAGTATTTAAAAGTTAAGAAAGTAGACTTTTATTTTGTGTGTGAATTGCATATTGTTTTGTTTTCCTGAAGAATGAACTCTTAAGTAACTACAAGCAAATGCAGAAGGATGTTCAGTTCTATCAAAGCCAAGTAGAAGCAGGAAAAGCCAGTTACAGAAAAATGCAAGCTGACATGCAGAAAGAGTTGCAGTCTGCATTTCAAGAAAACACAAGGCTAACTTCACTGATGGATGGCAAAGTTCCAAAAGGTAGTGTTTCAGGTGGTGCTTTTTTCCCCTCCACCTCTCCTCCATTATCCGTATAATGGTGGGGGCATAGGGAGGATTTTGGATCTTGTTTTCCCAAATATTTGGAGCCTCTGTCAATGTAAAAAATATTGGAGTATCTGGTTCTGCTGGCACATAGTGACCACTTTAGCATTTTCTTGAACTATCTGGAAAACTGCAACTTATGAAATGTTCTGTGTTCTGCATGCAGTCATGTTAATGAAAGCTGTCAGGGAGAATCTAAAACTGGATATCAACCTAACAAGTGATGATGGAATTCATACTAGTAGTTTCTTTTTTTACTTCTTGGCCACCGCAGAATATACTTTTCTAGAATTATACTGATATGACATCCAAATCGCATTGTAAATCTTCTGCTTAATTTATAAGCTTTTCTTCTTTCGCCATCATGTTTATTTTTTTTCTAGATCTGCTTTCTCTCATGGAGCTGGAAAAAAAGGCAGCTGACTTAAAAGGAGAACTAGAAAAAGCAATGAAAGAGAATGCACTTCTACAAAAACAAGTAAATGAGCTATCAGAACTTCAGGCTCTGCCAAATACTGTTGAGATACAGCAGAAAGAGGTAAACAAAAAAGTTCCTTTGGTTTTATCTTGTAATTGACCAGTAATATATTAATAGAGGCCTATTGGATATGAAGTTTTAAGCCCAGGTGTTGTGGTTTGGGGTTAGGGTAGTCCCTTGAATCGTAATAGATGCTCTCTCCCTTCCCCCC
>NW_008590564.1:0-461 GCF_000691845.1 Merops nubicus | reverse complement strand
TCCAAGGGAGTCCCAGAAAGCCCAAGATCACTGAAATGATACACATAAAAGTTTTTGGACAGTCCGCACCAGACTGGAAAATTGTAAAAACTTCAATTCTTTACAGAATAAGTTTCTTTTTTTCTTATTACTCCACACACCAGCCACAAAGTGTTCTGTGTTGGTTTAATATACTCCGTAGGCACCAAAGTCAGACTTGACGAGGATCCTTCATTTGTTTTCTCTCATTTGCCAAGAAGTTGGAGCTGACTTCACCATTTAGAATATTTCAACCTTTACTGAGAGTTTCAGTGCTCAGCTTTACAAACCCAACGTGGGCAAATGCTCTTAAACTAGTCACAGTAAACAATTTCTCTTTTCATTACTGTTATGAATCACTTATTTGATGACATGCCCTCATGCATTAATATTCTACCAATAGGAAAACTTTATTCTTATTACTCTGTTTTGTACTTCCACAT
>NW_008590563.1:0-17290 GCF_000691845.1 Merops nubicus | reverse complement strand
TAAATGATTCTATGATTCTATTCTATATAGTCGAGTATTATACTCTACTCCCATTTTTTGATTCAGCCAATGATTATAAATACTGACATGTACTATGCATCTATTCTGGATATGATGTTCTGTATACCTTTGAGGCCCAGCATATAGACTGTGATTCTCAGAACTGATGGTGCCCCACTCTGCATGCTGGTGTTGGTGAATTCCAGCCCCTCTGAAGTGCAGCTGGAGCCTATATGCCCCAAATGGCACCGTTGCTACAAAGCAGTGAGCAGCTAAATGTCACTTTGTGAAGAAGTCTGATGACTGCTTCTGCTTGTCTTGTTTGCTACTTTACCAATTCCTCCATTTTTATCTCTCTTCTATCTTTTAGGAGAAAAATAATCTGTACTGTTTAAAATATAAATTGTTGTCCTCTAAGCAGCCAGCATACCATCAGACAAAAACTAAAATCATCATCACTGGGACTTCACTTCCTGTTGTTTTTGCTTTCTTTCAGTTATCATTATCAGCTAGTGAGGGAATGTTAGTAGACAAACTAAGAGGTTTCTGAAATTTCTGTCAATTTTTACTCAAAAGTTTTTCCTACCTGAACAACACTGGATTGCATTTTAGCTGCTTGAAAACTTACAAAATGTGTAAATATGTTTGTGTTTTACATTCCTCTTACTGCTTCAGCTCAAGGAATCCAAACACCAGCAGAGGAGACTTTGTTCTCAGATTATCTAAGAATTTTTCTAATCTGTACTAGATAAAAGCAAAAGATTGTCTTTTTTTATCTTTTTTTTTTTTTTTCTCCATTTCTTTGCTATAAGTAAATTGACAGTCTGTCTATTAAAGAATTATTAGGTTCAGATCTGGATAGCGTAACCTATTGATTGCATGTGAGAGGAACTCCTGTTCAAAACAGCAGGAAGGCTTCCATAAATCTTTAACTGTCCCTCAGAGGCAAGCATTGTGATGAATGTGTCATGTCTTACTCAAAAGACGCTGCAGAATTCATGCACAAAATATATCAGTATGGTACATATCATCTCATACTCATTGATTTCAGCAGGCTGAGAAGTATATCCTTGTCTCCAAATTAGTTCCAAGAGTCTTATCAGCTCCAGAGCTAAAATTAATTACACAACAATGAAAAGGTTAGTCTCTCATTTTGAATTAAGTTCCCTGAAAAAAATCTATACTGATCAGGAAAAAAACAAAACAAAACAAAACAAAACAAAACAAAACAAAACAAAAAAAAAACCAAACCAAACCAAACCAAAAAAAACCCAACAAAAAATAACCCAAAAAAAAAAAAAACACCTGGAAAACTGGTTATCTGGTTAATCTGAATATTTACATGAAGTATTCAGAAGTGATCAATGTGAATTTTTACTCTTTTCCTTGCAGTTGCTTCTCTGCCTTTCTGTGGAGAAACTCTTACTGGTCAAGGAAGGCAAATATTAGACAGTACATTGGGAAAGAAGACTATTTTTCATCTTCTTCAGTACTCTGGGCAAGTCAGTTCATTTCTTTCTTATCTTTGCCAGTTTGTGATTTTTATACTGGAATTGTATATTTAAACTGAAGGAATCTCAGTCTCTAATTTCAATAGACTGCAATAGATTTCAATAGACTGGGGCCAGTGATGTTTTGGATATGAACTATTCCATCACCTACTCATTCATTAGTGCAGCAGGTTATTAGTTTTGGTGTTCAAAATTTTGAGGCACTACTGCAGTGAAAAACTCAAAAGTGATTTTAAATTCAGATTTCCTTGCTACACATGTCATATTATGATAATTTTGTATATAATGTTTTCAGAAATAATCTGCTACAAAAACATGCTTTCCTTCATCATAAAACAGTACAAACTTCCTGAGACAACTGACACATCTTGTAAAGGTCTTTCAGCTGTTTATCCCTTAAAGACCTAATTCCCACATCCTCTAGTTTATCAGGATGCAAACAATGGGATTTTAGGATTCACCACATAGAAAATGTGAAAAATCATTGAAAGAACAAATCATTACCTGCCAGTTCCTCTTTTGCACAACAATTTACCACCACTTGCAGTATGTCTTCTGCTAAATATCATATTTAAATTCTTATATATGTTTTGAAGTAGGATTGGTTTCATAACTCCTGATATGTACAACTTTTCACAGTAATATTAAGGTTTCTATTAAGCAAAATCCACCAACAAGAGTTGCAGATCACTGCCAAGTTACTTGTTATTTCATAATATTTTAGAGGCTTTAAAACTGTGGAAAATATGAAGCCATCCTTATCTGAAATTTTAAAAACAGCTCTACTTTATCTCACCCTTTCAGAAGGTGCTAGATCTAAAAGAAGAGTACACCATTGTAGAAATTAGAGCAAAATCCAAAATGTTTTTGTTTGTTTGTTTGTTTGTTTGTTTGTTGGTTTTTTTTTGTTTTGTTTTTATTTTTTTTTGGCCTGAGGATTTCACAATGTTTTTCAGGAAAGAATGAAGAATTCCAAAGATCATATTAAATATGTTTTGAAGACTCATCTTATAAATGCCTTGGGTCCCTGTTCACATCTGTTAAATAATTTGTGATAGATGAAGAACACTAAATCAAATAGACTCTGTATCTGCATTCTGTGAGTCACTAGCTGCTTCATTTTTCATAGTCTTTCTCACTTTTTCCCAAGAAACCTTACTTGTGTAAGAAAGGTGAGCATGAGTTGGTTTTGTTATTTTTTTCTTTTTTTTTTTGTTTAAGGAAGAAATTTTATTTCCTTTGAAACAAAGAAAAAAAGTAGACAGTCACTTGTTGTCCTTATATTATAATATTCTATTATATGCAGCAGATACGTGCTGCAAAAGGGAGATCACACAGGTCTTCTAGTTAATAACTACACTATCAGAAAACAAATTACAACCATAAAAAGAAAGAAAAAGGACTTTTTTGAATCTGTACATCTTCAGGTTTCTACAATCAAGGTGAATAACCACCTCAATTTGTCCACAGTAATTGTAGAATGGGAAAAGTCTTTACCAAAACCATCTTGCATAGGCAGACTAATTTATCTCAAAATTAAGAGAAACCTAAACTTTCATTCCAAACCATCTTGTTCTAATGCTTTCACATTGTTACTCATTTAGTCCTGTTTTTTGCACGGTTGAAAGAAAAGATTCACTCCCAAGACTAACAATACTAAAGATAACCCTATTTAGTGAGAAATCTCCATTCTCACTATCATCTCTCCTTTAATCTTTTAAGATGACAGATCTTTTTTGACCAGGGTCATATTTACAGAACAGAAGTAAAAACATTAGTGAGAGCAGTTAATCCAACGTCTGTTTTGGTCAAAAGAAATATTGTCACTCTTGCAGAAACAGGAGTCAGTCTATGAAATCTGCAAAAAAATAATGGACATTCACTATCAGTGAAGAGTTAAATGTTCATCGTACAATGGGGAAAAAAAACAAGGTTTTTCATAGTTGCAGGCTTATATTTGGATTTTCCTAGCTATGGAAATAAAACTGAGCACTTTTTGCTTTGACAGGGTCCCTTTAAATCTGCATCTTCATTTTCCTGATTATGTTTCCTGTACAGCATTTAACATCTTGATAAACACTATTTAAAAGAAATGGATTAACTGTAGGGTAGGATACTAATTGTTATGAATAAGAATGGAAAAAAAAGAGTACTTTAAAGGTACTGTCTTTTAAATAACTTCATTCTAGTCTTACCATTTCTTAAATCCATAAATGGAAGAAATATAAGTTAAAAGATATAAACAGGATGAAAAGTGCATGACAATTAGTAAGAGATACGGAATTTACCTGGACTTGTGCAAAGCATTTGACACTGTCCTGCAACAAACTTGTCTCTAAATTGCAAGACATGGATTTAACAGGTGAACTACTCAGTGGATAAGGAATGGCTGGATAGTGACACTCAAAGAGTTGTGGTCAGTGGCATGATGTCTGAGTGGAGACCAGTGAAAACTGGTGTTCCTCAGGGGTTGGTATTTGGCCTGGCGCTGTTTAACATCTTTATTGTGGCATGGACAGTGGAACTGAGAGCATCTTCAGTAAGTCTGCTGATGACACCAAATTCTGTGGTGTGGTTAACACAATGGAGGGAAGGGAGGCCATCTAGAGGGACCTGGACAAGCTTGAAAGGTGGGCCCATGCCAACCTTATGAAGTTCAAAAAGGCCAAGTGCAAGGTCCAGCACCTGGGTCAGGGCAAACCCACGCACAAATAGAGGCTGGACAATGAGTGGATTGAGAGCAGCTCTGTGGAGAAGAACTTAGGGGTATTGGTGGATGAAAACTGAATATGAGCCAGTAATGTACGCTCTGAGCAGAAAGCATAAGAAAGCAGAAAGATTGGGACAAAGCAAATCACATCCTAAGCTGCTTCAAATGTGGCCAGCAGGTCAAGGGAGATGATTCTCCCCTTCTACTCTGCTCTTGTGATATCCCACCTGGAGTACTGTGTTTAGCTCTAGGGCTCTTGGCATAAAAACACCCATGCAGCTGTTTGAGTTGGTCCAGAGGAGGGCCATGAAGATGATCAGGATGCTGGAGCACCTCCCTTATGATGACAGGCTGAGAGAGTCGGGCTTGTTTAGCCTGGAGAAGAGAAGACTCCAGGGACTCCCTTACAGTGGCCTTCCACTACTTAAATTGGGATCTACAGGAAAGATGGGGAGGGACTCTTTAGCAGGAAATGCAGTGATAAAACAAGAGGTATCAATTTTAAACGGAAGGAGGGTAGAATTAGTTTAGGTACAAAGAAGAAATTATTTGCTGTGAGAATGGTGAGACACTGGAACAGGTTGCCCAGAGAGGTGATGGAACCCCCCCTCCCTGAAGTGTTCAAGGCCAGGTTGGATGGAGCTTTGAGCCACCTCATCTAGTGGAAGGAGTCCCTGTTCATGGACAGGGACTTACTGGCAACTAAGTGACCTTTAAGGTCCCTTCTAAAGGGTATCATTCTGTGATTCTATGAACATTATATTTCTTTTATCTATATTTCTCAGTAGCAGTATCAATTAAAAAATTATTTTATGCTAGACTGATGTTGATTCCACATAAATTAACAGGTCTAACAGGTATGTTCCTACACTTCTACCTCTTTTTCATGCATAGTCTGTTTTTTGAAGTCATTACTGCAGATTCCATTATTTATCCAGTTATTTGGCACAGGAACCACTGCAAAAGATTAATTTTGGCACTCAGTCCAGTTTTCAAATACGCAACCCAGAATCTAATTCTGTTATCTCTTTGTTATTTAGAAATACAATATGAAATTGACCTTCAATTCATGGCTTTTTTTTGCTTTTAACCTGAGCATATTTTTTTGGCAGCTCATCTGACAGTTTCTTATACCTTAAAATTAAAGGTCAGTGGATAATCACAGTAAGATGTCCACAGAAAATCTAACACTGATTAATTTCCTTCAATGCATCTTATGTTTCTTTTCTCCCCATGGTGTGTGTATATGTGTATCATGTTCTGGCAGCACACTCTCTTTTGATGTATAACTCCATGAGCCAGAAACAGCTGGTGTTTTTATTTTGCATAAAAGGTCCACAATTGAGAGAGAAGGAGAGATAAGTAGGTGAGGTGGGAGAGAGATACTAAGTGTGCTACATTATGACATGTGAGGAGGAATCATCCTAACAGGTCTCTGCAGTAAAAAGAGGATCTGTAGAAGAAATAAAGCTGCAATGCTGCCCCCTAACTTTTCTGCAACGAAGTTTGGAGTCACCAGAAAATGCAGTGTTTATACATGGTACTGTCATGCACTCTGACAAGACAGTCCCTCTGCAACATAATGTGGCACTTGGCTTCTTCTGTAGAAGGGTATCAGAAAACTGAGATGCTTGCTGAAGGACCAAGAGGCATATGGAAACACTCTTTAATGGTATTACGTCTGTTAGCTAAAAAAGCTAAGCAGATAACATTGTGAAACGTTCAAAAAGAACTTCTCTATCTGACTAATGAATCAAAAGCCACTAACAGTACCCAAAGGAAACACTGACATCATCACACATTTTGGGGGGACTAATTTTAACCTATTTGCTGACTTGGACTAATGGTGGCTGAACTGTAACTTCAGAGGAGAAAAATACCAGACTCACATATGATTGAGAATGGACATCATCTATGTAGTTTGATGCCTTCAAGTTAGGAGAATTTTCAGTCATTAAACAAATCTGAATGTAAACACGATCAATGCAGAAATTGGTATAGCCAATAAGCTCCAAAAAATTTTGCAAATGAAAATTATTTGGAGAATGGTCTGTCATTGGCAGGGAACAACTGCAGGTTTCTGGGATTGTGTGCAGTGAATGGTCAAGGGAAACGACAGAGGGAGGGCTGCACTGTGCCTAGCTCTTGCTCAGGTGTCAGGAAGAACAAAAAAAACAAGAGGTAGTGAAGGCACAGAGTGGATTTTGAAATGCCTGAAAATTCTTAGTCAGGTTTACATAGGAAATTAGGCTCTACAGTGCTTTTCCAAGCTGAACAGAGTTGCAGAGCTTTCTCTCCTGAGCCTACCGTTAAACTGCAAGGCTTTGAAAGCCACAAACAAGTTTCCTCAATACAGAGTCTGAATGAAGGCAAAACCACATCAGGAAAAAGATACTGAATTGTTCTTTTGTATTTAAACATTATATACCCTTTGTGGAAAACACTCTGGACTAAGCATAGTGACATAATATCTGTTTTAGGTCTCCATATAGTTTTTCTTTTAGTAGTCAACTTAGTATCACTCTTTTCGACCCAAATTCCATCCAGAGCAGACATTTGTGGAAGAAAATCAGAGCACCTATGGCCTCTGCTACTCTTACTACCTGCTGCCATACTGAAACCAAGAGGGTATCACAACAACAGTTGATAACAGAGAATCCACACCAAAACCAAATGTTTCCATCGTGGTAGAAGTGTATACTGGCATATGAACAGGAACAAGCTGAAGCAGGCAGGATACTGTTTCTGTGTAAGTCAAAGAGAGAGCAGAGGCTCTTATATCTCTAATCTATGTATCTCAACCACTGAGGGGGAGCAGGCATCACTCAGGAAGCCCTGAAGCAACACTTATGGGTCATTTCAAATATGCCATCTCACATCAGGCCTATTAGCTTAATCACAGCATTGCCATAACATGACTATATACCCTCTTCAGCACTCAAAGCAGGGTTATCTAAATGGCTATGTGTTCATCACTCATCTGAGACTAAAATGCTCTTACAGAATAGCACCATTCAAGCTGAATTACGTCTTTCCTTTTGTCTTTTTTTTTTGTTTTGTTTTGTTTTTTTTTTTTTTTACTGTAAACTTGTTGTCTTTAGAAACTCCAGATCATTAAGCTGTTATTCAGCCTTGCTATATTCCCAGGTATGCTGTACCTCCGCTAAACTTTAGGAGTCCTAGTTTCGCTGAATTATTTATGCATTGTATGTATTACACTCATTAGATAAATACCAGAATTCCAGGAACTAGCAACCCAAGAAAACAACAGAAGCTGTTCCAGGTCCTTCCTTTAAATCTTAAGTAATTTAAGTACTGGGCTGAAGAGACAAATGTTTTTTTAGCTCATTCATTATCTAGATCTTTGATCTAGACCCCAGACCACCTTGACCACAGCATTGGGAAATGTTTCCATTCATAATTTTCTTCCCCTGTCCACCTAGGCATTGCCTCCTGTTTAAACTATTATCTTAGAGAAGTGTGGAGCACAGCAGAGCCAGGAACCTGTTTTTCTTCTTTGTTTTTGTGTCAGTGCTGTAGTCCAGACTTCTTGGCAAAAGGCAGGGGCTAACCGCAGCACTCTTCCCTGGGGCAGCTCAGAATGGGAAGGAGGCACTGAACACCAGTTTCACAGAGGAGCCAAGCTATGCCTTCAGTAAGGTGTCTGAGGCCGGGCAGCATCACCTTTCTCTCCCTTGCTCATTTGTCGGCTCTTGCCCTCTATGTTGATACACTATATCATTTTCTTAAGCAACTAACCTTCTTTGCTCACTCTATTGAAAGTGGAATTACCTAATTTATCACTGGGAATTATATTTCGGGGCATGTATGCCTACTTTTGTTTGTGCTATCTTAAATACCAAAGTAAGTTTATTTTGGTTTTGACCTTCAAACTGGAATATAATTTTCCTTAGCTATTTTTCTTTTATGAAGTTGCAAACAAGCAATTTTTTTTCTATTTATTTCCATTTGTAATACATTTTGTTGTACATATTTATCTACAAGTCCTTCAACTGAATTTCCTTATCAGAAATTACACTGTTTATATCTTGTTCTGTATTCAGACCAACCCCTAAAGCTAAAGAAGTAAATATCACTCGTGTATAACTGGTTTAATTTATGATTCCTGTCTGCTAATACAATACCATTATTTTTGGTGTCACAATACTGCAAAGTAAAGGTTAAATTAAGACAAAGCAAAGAAAGCCTGGTTCACTGACGTTTAAAACCAGTTACGAGGAAACATCTTGTCCAGTCAAACACTGCAGGGCTTACTACATCTCTAAGACAGAATCTCAAATTCCATATAGCACAGTTTCTCCTAGGAAAATGTAGCAGAGCAGAACCCTGTGACACCCATAAAGTCTGAAATCAAGTACCGTATAGTAAGTAAACATGCTTGTTTTGAATGCAGACATAAGCACACTAAAGCAGGACAATCTGTAACTGTATATAAGAACTCTATAGAACTGTAAGAGTGTTAACAGAACTTTGTAACAGAGTTAAATGTAAATATATAAACAATAAACATCCACAAAAGGGCAAATGGAGATTTGTGGTTATAACTGCACAACTGGGGTGCAGGCAAGTACATTCAAGCAGTAAAATCTGCAAGGTAATACATGGGATTTACAGCAGACAGGAAAAATGTGCAATGAAACCAAAATAATCGTGCAGATAGAGCAGGACGGATATCTGATGCAACCAGAATGATCCTGCAGAATAAGCAAGAAAGAAGTCCAGCAAAACAAGAGCAAGCCATAGTCCCAGAAATAAGATGCATTATTTAAATGGCAGATGAGATCACTCGCTTCTTTTCTGGGGATGGTACAAGGAGTGTGAAACATCAGCAATGAGAGAAGCTCATTGGGCAAAGCAACAATGACCATCATTGCTAGTTACACAGTGTAAGCTCCTTGGACCTGTACATTTGCAGCAAATTCAGACTATAAGTGTTAAAGACTGACTGCTTGGAATATGTATTGATAAAAATTGAAAGTGATTTGGCTAACCATTAGCAGTGTGGCATTAATGACTGGTAGTCAAGTGTTAATCTGTTGAAAGTGGCCTGATTCATTAATCTTTCAGATGCTCCATATAATTAATCTCCAATTTCCTGATACACAGGCATATGCATGTATACATATCCATATATATATATAAAACTACATGTATACAATATGCTTATATTAATATATATTTTACATGTAATATACCTGTTTATGTGTGTATGTATATATAAAATATGTGTGTGTATATATATATACATCCCCATACATATATTCAGTAACAACAGACATCTCAGGGACACATAATTTCATTCCAGCATCCAAAACACACTGTGTAAAGGCAGGGAGCCACACTACAGCTCTCTGCTGCCAGAATTAGGAGGATCTTTGACTGAACTTTAGAAATCAAACCTGAGGGATATGTAATCACAGATTATGCAGGATTTAATACAAAAATTCCAAAATTATATTCACTAAAGTAAGAATTGTCCAGAACTACAACTGTACAAAGCAGTGTTTGCTAGCTTGATTTTCACCAGCAAAAAGATCTGCAGCAAGTACTAGCAAGAGTCTCTGGTTGAATATTGGCAGAATTTTGTCATGGCAAAATCATAAGCTCTGCACACCCTAGGAAGGTGGTTTGGAAGTGAGTAAACTTCTGTCTTACTTCAGTATGAACTGATTTTATATTAAATATTATTTATTTGGGTATTTTACCAGTCTTTGAGTAATTAAATGAAATAATGATCACAGCAGGACTGTATCCATTTCAAATTAGTCAATGATGTAATAGTTTCTATTTATTTCTCATGCTTCCATTGCAATATATGCACTTTTTGCTTTGTTTCCTAGTATTCCTGAGTATTCTATACTTACAGAATGAACACACATGATATAACCTTTTAAAACTCACTCCAGGCAAGATTTAAATCTGAGAAAAATCTCTTTCTCTGCTTTTTATGGATTATTATAAGTCTAGCCACAATTTGGATACAGCTAAATTGAATTTTTAAAACAATAACAGGATATATGCTGAAGTGATTTTCAAAGTGTTTTGTTAAGTGGTAGTTTCACTGGATTTCTTCACAAGTGAAGTAACTTGCAAATTTTAAATTTCTAATGTATTTTAGTGGCTCAGCAGTGTTCATAATGGTTCAGAATGGCTGTTATGATGAAGTCCTTATCACAGAGACAAAACACAGTAGCATAGATTACTTGTATTACTTCCTAGAAGTTCAAGGTATACTTGAAAATATCCTGCTAAAGTAAATCAGCTTGATTAAAAATACAGAAAGAGAGAGTCAAAGCCAGTGAGATAACATAGTGCATGCTGTGGGTGCTAGTCCGTTCACTAAATAGTCTAAGGTAAAATACCTGCAGGTTTAAGTCTGATCTTGTTGGAGGAAGTCTGGACCACATAAAACCAAACCAAACCAAACCAAACCAAACCAAACCAAACCAAACCAAACCAAACCCAAAAATACACAAAACAAACAAACAAACAAACAAAAAGACCTGAGATAAAAACTAGAAAACTTCTTTTAAAACCTAATTTATTGGTTGAGCAATTTGGACTAACTATAGCTCTGGTTTATTTTATGTATTTATATAAACATCACAGCAAGTTCCTCTTTCCCATGGTCAGCAGGTAGTACCTTCATTTATACTTGTAAAAGTCTCCCCAGAGAACAAAGTTTGGATTTATTTTATATATTTGTAAACACAACACAACAGTGTTTTCTGCTGTCTTATTTCTATCTCTTGAAGAGAAAATAGTAACCATGTAACCTCAAAGCAGAAATGAGCAATACTGATAACTCATAGCTTTTCTCAAAAAAAAAAATAAAAAAAAAAAAAAATAAAAAAAATCACCTGTGTACTAGAACAAAATGTGCATTAGAAAGAAGGCAGATGACTGCTTCAGCTGGTGTTTCTTAAGAGAAGACTGGCTTTGGTGGAAGGTTGATAAATACGGGTGAGGAAATTAAAAAAAAGTTATTTCTTTTATTTAGCACACATAAGAGAGTATCTATACTTGAACTGTCAGTTTTGTTTCTGGGCTGATATACAGGACTCAACAGTCTCTGTACATTGGTTAAAACGCAGAAATACATAGATGTGCAGGCTGAAAGGCAGTTTTAGGCTTCAAGGACACCCCAGTAAAACAAGTGAGGGACAAGATCTCCATCACTCTGTATGAGCCATGTTTGCCTCGTGGTGTACGCATTGCCCCTGAGTTCATATAGCAAGAAGCCACCCTCTACAGCTGAGTAGGGACACCAGAGGGGAAGGATAAAAATAATTTCATTTTCAAAAGATTCTTTTTCATTCCACATCTTGCATCTTTCTCTCTCCCAGTCACCATGTCTTTGTGCCTGATATCTCACCAGGTAATTAAGATGAACAAATGTAATTGGATAGAGTTTTGGAATAGACCATAGGGCCAGAACATGTAAAGGGAATTTCACAGTTGTTGAATGCATTGAATGAGTTCCTTGTGTTTTTAGTTTGCTGTATGCTATAGCTTTACAACAACTTCTAGTTGTTGGTTTTGTTTTGTGCTTTGTTGTTGTTTTTTGTTTTTTTTTTATTTTTATTTTAATCTGTAAGCAAGAGAAGATATGGCTTTCCTTTGTGTCATTTACAACTGGCCTGATACTTTGCAATTTCTTTTATAGTCAGGGCTAATAAATGCTATGAATTATATATAAATATATATTAGAACTTAGGCCTCACCTTACACTTATCTGCACTCTTACTATAGGCAAGGAGGGAAGCACAAATTTAGAACACAAACTGAGAGAGTCATGAAAATATGTTCGTTCTAGCCTTTCACTTTACAGTCACAGAACAGCAATAGGACCATTAAAAATCAAAACCAAATCAATCAAATAAACCCCCCCAAAAAAAAAAACAAAACTAATGCATGGAAGTGCATGATGACCTTGATTTATAGGGCTGAATAAACTCTCTGGGAAGAGAGAATGATCTTTTAGAGGTTCTAAAACAGAGAATAAAGCTCAATCAATTCAAAAACCTATGTTAAAATGTAATTTTTTAGAAAAGAACATATAGTATATACTATGTGATTTTTCACTTTAGAGTAAGAATTTACTACATAGTTTCATCTTTATATTACAGTTCTAGTATCTATTGCAATTGTTTTTTACAAAGGATGACAAACATACTTACACACTTACTCATATTAGGATTTAAAGGCAGGTAAATGTCTAAATGCATTAAACATTAGTGTTGACTATTTGACTTCCAGATGGCAGATCTTCAACCATGACAAAGTAAAGAAGAACGAAGACAGCACACATGTACAAGACTTCATCATTAATGACAATTAAAAGCAGCCCATAAAATATATGTAACTATATAAATAAAGATTATGTAAAAAACTGTGTAAGTGAACAAATGTCAGTTTGGATCAAAATCAGGAATACAAATGGAAAGTTCATAATATAATGAGACTGAGAGGAAGGTGGTACTTAAATTTGCTAAAAAAAGTCCAGAACTGCAACAGGAGTGTAATTCCAAAAGCAAAGTCAGTCACGAATATGAGTCTGGAACCTGGTATAGAAATAGAATGTCTGCCCTTGGAGTTAAAACTTGCAGAAAAGGTTTTTTTTAAAAAAATCTCTGTTATATTTCCTTTACCATTCAGTTATAGTTTAGATACAGCTATAGCTTCATCTGTTTCAAAACTTAATTTCATAAAGTTCATTTTAGGTAGAATGCTAAATTTACCACTGAATCTACTGCTTTGAACTTTCTCAATTCTATTTGCCACTCCAGTCCTTGATGCAGCAATTTAATTCCATTTTCTGTCACCTTCAAAAATAATTATCAATTTCCCTTTCATGTCTTGCCTTTTTCTAACTGTTCATCTCATTTTACAATATGGTCTTGCAAATATATGTAACTAAAAAGTTGCATTTCCTTATCTTATATTTTCCATGTTTTAATCTCTTTTTCTTGGCTATCGATATCATTTTACACTGTCATCTACACAGCATCAGAGAAAGCTGCTTCCTACAGCAGCAAAACTGTAATTTAAATTTGATCTACAAGATATTTTGGAGCAGATGGGTTTTATTGTGTGTCTCCTTGGCCTGAATCTGAATGAATCACTGACTCATGCAGCTACTGGGATGTTGCAGTAATTGCTTGTTGATTTTCTTTCGGCCATTTGAGGCTGAAAGCACTTTTGATTTCTTTATTATACATTGCAGGAAGGTCACTGATTTGATTTGTGATAATGTTCAATTCTTCTGTTAATGCTTGTGTCAAACATACTGTAAATGTCTGTTTTATTATGTCCACAAGACGCTTTATAATTGACATTTATATTGCAATTAGTGCATTCATCTCAAATTGAAGGTTCTCAAAATGAAAGAGTTTTATCCAGGGAAATAGAGAAATATTTATAAAATGTAATAGTCTTAACCCTAATTTTAACAGTTTTAGAAACCAAGAGGAAAAAGTACCTTTCATTACTGAATGTGTTATTACCTTATGATGATAACAGTGCAGCATTTTGTCTGAGAATATTAATACACATTGTTCAGTATTAATTTTTGGCTGAGGCACAGAATATCTATGATGATTTCTTTATGACAAATACATCATCTGAGGACTATAAATCAGCTTTTTCTTCCCTGCTGTGGGAAATAGAAACCCTGAAACAATACTGCCCAAATCTTTCTCTGCTATATAGTTCTACTGCAATTCCCCACAAAAAACCACACAAGTCAGTTCTTAAGAGGCTCATGTCACAGAGATACTGAATGCCTTTGGCCATGTTTGTCCTGTCAAAGACAAATTCTAACATAAGACCTTCCTTCTAAGTCACTGCTACTTAATGTTCCAACAAAACAATAATGAAAATTCTGCTCCTTCATAATATGATTCCTGCATTTGCCCATGGTCAGTTTTGCAAAAAAAAATTACTCTATTGCCTTTAAAATAGGATGCATATTCATGTATTCCTGATAAAAATATATATATATTGTTTCACTTCCCAGCTGCCCAGCAGTTCACCATCTTTTTCTCTGAGTACTGCTGTGTCCAGTGTTTGACAGAGTCCAGTCTGAGACATTAGAATGGCTGCCTTATTATGGCCTCTTCTTACCAAAGCAATAATAATTTATTGACATTGTTCTTATGAATATATCCTCCAACCTGGGCCAGCTGTGCCAATTTGATGTATGTGAAGGGCATTGATTAGAATTGGTAGGGTTTTTGCTTTTTCTTCGTTATTGTCCCAAATGCTTTGCAGCAAAAATTGTACTGCCAGCTGACAAGGTAAAAATAAATAAGCTGTGGACCACCTCCACAATACACACCTACATTTGCCCTAGATTCCTTGGAACATTAAAGCTCAAGCAAACAGTGTAAAAGGAGGACCATAGCCTTTTTTATAACCACTTATTATCTGGCTTTATCTTAGACTACCTATGTCACCATCTTCCGGTCCCCTCATATAACCATATTCACTGCCAAAACTGAGAAGACTCATTTCCAGTGTGACACTTCCAGCAGTTGCCAATGATAGTAAGTGCAGCAAGAGTCTGCACTGTGGAGATTGTTTTCTAAAATAAATTGAAAATACTCCTTCTCTTTTTAGAAAAGTATTTTTTTTTCTCTAATCCAATTCACAGGCAGTCCTTTCTGTTTTCAGGGTTAAAAAAAAGAACAAAACAAAACAAATCAAAAAACTACAACCAAAACCCAACCAATCAAACAAAAGCAGTCTCTGGAACCCCCAACTACATTTAACTTGGATGGAAAGCAGGTAACAAACTGGCACATCAGTTTTGGTAAGCACTGGCAAGGTTTGCTCCCATGGCTGTTTGAGAAGAATGATCTAGGCTCTAAGTGTGTATAAGCATATGTACACATGTACATTGTGGTTACAGGAATTACTAATGCCAAACATCCCCAACTGCTCACTTGTACTAGCTTAGCTTAAACAGACCTCTTATAGTTGCCTATTTAGGCTGAAGTGGGTAAAGGAGGCTCACACAGTTTAGGAAGAAAATGAGCAGCTAGCTGAATTGACAATTATGTTCTTTCTTGTGTAGTACACCTGCAGCCAGAGGCTGCATGCCCTCATGCCTTGTTATGAAGTCATTTCTGTGTCACACTAATTCAAAATAAAACCCTGATGTGAAGTCACATTTTCACTGCCACAAAGTTTACACTCAACAACAGGAACATAGATCAAAACAGGAAGGACCTTTTGACAGTGTCCTCTCTCCCTAGAATACAGAGCTTGCTCTATAAGTTCCTGTTTAATTTTTTTCTTTTTCATAAGTTTGATTTTCTTCCCCAAATCAGTGCACAAACTGTAAAGGGAGCGTATGACTCATGCACTCAACAGCACAATGCTGGCATCTTTTCATGAATACAGTTACAATCATAATCTGTTGTCATATATATAATGGAAACATAAAAAAATACTAATGAAAGCATCCAAAAAATATTCAGAAATATGGATAAATGCAAATGCAGCTGTCATGAATTAACTTTTCTCTACTACTACCTAAAAGAAAGAGATTATTCCATGTGTGTCTGGTTGTCATCTCAGTATCTTAGTGGAAATATCTGTCACTATCCCACTCCCTTTCAGAAGAGTTCCCAGACAAGTAGCATTGATGCTAAGAAACAAGATATTTTAGCCAACTGTGCAGACTTTCCTACTAATAAATTGCATTATTCCTCTTTGTATCATGTGTAAGTCAGATGCTTCTTATTTAGCAAAGTTCATAAAATTTTTGTGGAACAGAAGTTTGATTGATTGAAACCAACATCAAGGCTCTGGTCTCAAACCTGTCTGTTGTATAAATATGAAACAGTAAGAGTTTTATTAAGTAACCAGTGCACCATATTTGGTTAAGTCAGGGGTATGTGAACAAATGGATTGATCCATGGACTGAGAAAAGGATTTAGAGACTGAATTATCACTCTATGCAAGGTCATTGACTATCTGTTTCTATTTGCCACATATTTTTAGCACTCACTGGAAGGAATTCTGAAGAATGGGAGTAGTGGTTGACTAGGTGTGTCATGGACCACAGATAAAGAACAGAAACGTCAGGAGAAAAATGAGACGCTGAAGGAATACGCTTTCTGCACATTAAATAGTATGTTGTCAAATATCGCACCATAATAATTTCCAAATTACTTAATAAAGAAAACAAATAAACATGTTTGCACATATCTCATGATTTAATTCAACTGAGCAAAATGGCTGATTAACTCTAATTTTGTAAAAAAAAATAGTTTTTTCCCCCCACCACTTTAACAAGCCTGTAAGAGAAGGGAATTAAACCACCTAAAAAGGACCCCCAGATACTTGGCTTTCAAAGCAAGTAAAGTCTGGCTAAAAAGAAAGGTGAGAAATAGAATCAAAGATGGTTTCTTGCTTAAGCAATCTTATCTCTCTAAGCAGATATAAAATACTGCATAACATAAAAGCAAAGTGCATTAGACCAAATGGAAAAGACCACTTAGAATGACCGAAGTGTAGAACTATAACAGGAAAAGACATTACTTATATACGAAGGAAAGGTAGTAATAATCTGCTCGCTCAGGAACCTTTAACTGAACTTGTTTAAAGAGATAGGTGTTGTAAAAAACACATACAAGTAACATGTAATAAGTACTCTGACTAGCACTACCATTAATCTTGCTTAGGACTCTTAACATGAACCTACAATGAGCTTTTGGCCATTTATAAGAACATGCACTAACTCAATGAGTTATGAGAAAACTGACAAGTTTCATTAGTGAATCCCAGCTAGTCAGTGAGTTTGTGGAGGCTGTCTCTTTTTAAAACAAATAGCCATTGCGTCCATTTAAATCATGCACCTAAAACTATAATGACAGTAATATGTGAGATTTATATAGTATGCTTTATTCACAGGTTTCAGACCTTTGGATGAACTAATATATCAACTAAAGATGGATTTTTCATCAGGAGATGAATAGAATACAACCTTTGACAAGGTTTACAAAAGAGCCGGTTGTTACGTGAAAGGGAAGGGGGGTAG